>NC_133975.1:79278704-79579738 GCF_047716275.1 Strix uralensis
CACCACCTGTAGCACCTTTCCCCCCGATCCTACACCACGCCAGGGTCATTCTGGGAGTTCGTTATCACTGGAGCATAACAATTGCTAGCTATGCCCAAATACAACAGTCACATCACCTATAAAATGCATATAGGAAGGCACAGAAAAGTTAACATTGCTCTTAACAATAATTATAGAATGGTAATTCCCCAACAGGGAACTAGGCCTTTCTTCCATGCCAACAATACCAGCAGAAATATTCCCCACGGAAAAAAAATACTTGACAAAGATTTATAATGCTGTAACTGTCTAGTTTTTAAAAAGCATACAGGTAAAGCTACCCCAATATAGTTAAGTGAATCTAAAAAAGATTGTATCAGACAGAACCACATCCAGCTTTGTGGTATCAGCTGTTAAGTCAGCATAGTTACAGCAGCACACAAGCCAAGTGTAACCCAGTTCAAAGGACAGGGCCAGAAAACAGGCCACTCATGACAGAATGCGTGGGGCGAGAACCTCCAGGCATGTCACTGATGCCATCTTGTTTGCTGTGCTGCGGGGTTTCAGACAGAGATTTGTTTGTAGATAATTTAAAATTCTCCAAATAGTGGTTTGATTTTTATATAACACCCTGCTTACAAATGTCTCTATTTCCCTATGCGTGCAATAGATGCTTTAAAGTGTTTCTATAAGAGTAAATATAACAGATACTGAATAGCACTGAGTAAAAGTTTCTCAGCGTACAGCTGTACAACATGAGATGTATATTAGCAGGTTATATGAATGCAAAAATCGTAACAAATTGGACAAATTTTAGTCATTTCAGAATGTATGCAGCATATAGCCTTTAGCCTTTCTAAACGGCACAGTTTGGGCTGCAAATATTGTGCACTTTTATCTTCTATTACAAATAATGATCATTCAATTAGCTTGCTTGACTTACTGAGCAATCTTAATTATGCTGTATACCTCTGAATAGCAAGGGAGGCTTGAGCTGAACACCTCCTGAAACAAAGTTCGCACGTTATACTAATATATAGTTCTCATACTAATTAATTATACTAAGTATAAAAAGGGGAAAATCAGGTAAATGTTCTATTGACTCCTCTACAAAACAGTAATCAATGCTTTTAAATAAAAGTTTGTTCTAAAGGGACAGTACTTTTCTCTGAATAAATAAGTAATATTTTATAAACAACATTCAGAATGCTATTGGGCAGATTTTCAGCTTGGTCGAGCACCATAGCATTAGAGAACTCAATAGATCTTTAACATTTCAGCCAATTAAGACTCTAAAGTCAGCATTTCAAAGACATGCACAGGCACATCAACTACCTAAAGGAACCAGCCTTGATCTACTTTTTTTAAACAGGTAACATGTTACATTGTATAACACTACACATACACACTCTACATGCACACAGGCCATTGCAATTCCAATAAGTCAAAATGGTATCTTACCAAGACTGAACTCCAGCTTTGGCTCATTTGCAATTCTCTGAATACCTTTTAAGGTTAAGAAAAATAAAAATAAATATTAGCAATAAATTTTTATTTTAATGTCTAGCTTTTTAATACCTAGTAAAACTTCCACATGCTTAATTCATACCTCTAGCTACCTACAATTGCCACTGGAGTAACATTTTATGTTACAAATTTTAGAGTGAAAGAGACCTTTGCATGAAACACTTGGCTGAAAAAAAAGACTACTGTTGAAGACTACTTCTTTCTTTTCAATAGAAACTTTCTTATGCTGGGAAAGGAAATTAAGGAAAAAAACCCCTAACCTTTCGTGGATGGGTACTTTTTGATCACAGCTACTAACTACATATCTGTTTGAAAAATATTACATCTAACCATTTATTTTTAAGTAGGTATGTCACCACATTAAAAATGGAAACAAAAACCATGTTCTGTGAAAGTATGTAAATCAGGTTAATATAGTAAAACATATCACTACTATGTTATTGACCTACACATAAATTGTAAAGCAATAAATCCAACTTCTTTTTGTTGGAAAACAGTACATGAGAAAAGGAATTCATGTGCTAAGGTCAACAGAACATTTTAATTCCCTCCACTGTGGAATTATGTTCTAGTACATATTCTAAGGCAAAGGACAATATTTTCTTATTGCACTAGGATAAAGGAGTGAACCAGAGAACTGCAACGAGAGAAACGTAGGAAAGATAGTCAAATAACACTGAGTTGTTCACCCTCTGCAGGAAGTAACTGGATCACAACTACAGTATCAATGAACCTTGTAGCATTTAAACTCTCTTGTTGACATTTATGTATTGTCTCCAGTAAGCATTATTAAATATTTGCCAGTTTTGAAGAAACTGGTCAGATGGGAAGGATCAAGTTGGTTTATGAACTGTAATGCAAGATTTTTGTTAAAAATAATAAGAAAAAAGTACTCACAAAAAAATAAGACACTGAAACTTATAGCTGTTCTTGCTCTGTGAAAACTTGACATTGTTGAATAGGTCTGTCTAGTTTCACACTGTTCTCATTATTATAGCTAATCATTCAAGTCTGTGCAAGAAAAATTACAGCTGCAGAGCTTAGAAAGGACTTGGTCAGTAAGAAACAATAAATAAGATTATTTGTTTAATTAATTTTTTTAATGGAGTTATAACAAATTTCCGAGATGAATTCTGTCACTAACATTGGTCTGGAACACCTTTATGAATATGCTGGATACAGTCTCGATTAAGTGACCGGGCCACTGAAATAAGGTGCCCAGACTCCAGTGCACCAAACATGGCTCAACATATGGCTACGTGCTTTCAAATCCTCAGAGTGCTTTTATATCACAAAGAACAAATTTGTGATACTAATTTAAGTATCACCAAAGCTTTATACATTTATCAACGTTATCAGAGTATATTTTAAACAGCAGACCATATGTTCATATAGGACACAAAAGAAGAAAAGAATATTTCTAACTAAACAATATCCAAGTCTTATGAAGAAAACAGATTAGAAAGTCAGAAACACAGTAATCACACATTTCTTCCCCTGAAGGTTATCTGCATAAACCAGAATATATCAGGTAATGACATTTAAAGATAATATTCATCAGTTTACTTCCTCTACAACTGCACTTTGTCAGGTAACAAGTTAAAAAGCGTTATGTACCCTGTTTGTGACGATATGTGTACTGCTACAGAGAGTAGGCCATTTTTACTGCACCATTCAATAAAATGAGTATATGCACTTACTCGTAAACTGTAGCTCTCCTAGACTGTCTACCTGGGATGAAGGGAGAAACTGCCGTGCTTCATCTGATGATCTCTCCTCTTTGATTTCCATGATCAACCTTCGGAGCTGCTGAATTTTATTCTGCAAACCTTCCGAGTTTGCCTCTCCCAGTGCCACAGCCCAAGATTCGCAATCTGGCTTTGATGCAGCTTCAAGGTAAAGATCCGGTTCTCCGCTCTGAAACTCTGCACTCAGAAAACATAAACACAGTTTTTAGGAACTCTGTTTCAAAAGGGGGACCATGAAAATATTGATGTCACACACAGTTAAAACCACCACGCACAGATTTATTTTCATGGTCACAGAACCATGCACCCCAACCACCTCTTGAATCAAACCCTGGTTCTTTCATACTCAGTGCAGTACTAAGTCTACCCACAGAGTGGTTCCAAAAGCAATTAACATACTGCTAAACTAGGCGGCAGAATCAAACCAAAATGGGAAATCCTTTTTTAGCACAGATTCTGCAGTCTAGCAGGTAGCTATCAGAGCTGCTAACTTGAACATGAATTTGATTTAGCAGGGGCAGATGACATGGTTCTGACAGATAGTGGGATTCAACAGAATGAACGTGTCCATCATTTCTTCTATTAGAGCGCTACTTTATGCTCAGCCTCTCATTCATTCTTGCTCACCAACACATGCAGATAATTTAGCATGACATAGCTCCTCTGTGAAGACTCAACAGGTTGTATGTGGGAGCTTCTGACTTCATTACTATCCACGTGTCATTTGCTGTTCTGCCTGAAGTCTAATTGTTTAATGATCAAATTTTCTAAGAGCAAAAGAAAAAAGAGGGAAGAAAAAGCTGAAGCTCCCAAGGAATCCAGGTAGCAAGGGGCAGTCATTTGACTAAGATTAGCACAGGAAGAAAAAATACCTCTCAGGCATTTAAAATTCTGCAGTATAGATGACTTCAGAAAGTCACAAAATTCAATGTGACATTTAGTGTGATACACACTGAGAAGAACAAACTGGGAAAAAGAAAAATCAATGCTTCTTTAAAAGAAGTTACCAACTGATTTAGAAACATAACACTCTATAAAACACCTGTGCTATGGCATTAATCAGGACTGAAGTATTTGGTTGGACATCAAAATCATTTTGACCTAAATAAGCCATAGATCATATTACCAGATGAAACGGAACACTTAAATGTTTTCATACTTACTTAGAAAATCCAAATAACATAGAAAAGTGGTTTTAATACAAAATGAACTTTAAATTACCTTTTACTAGCTTGAGTATCTAACCTTGGGCACTTACCCACATGTTATTCTAAACCTGTTTGCACTTCATAAACTGAGCATCTGCCACTTACAATTAACTGCTTTTATTGTTATGGGGGGAACAAGAGATGCAAACCTCAACTCTGGAAGCCTCTTAAAACTGTGCTGGCACAAATCCCAGTAGAGGTGGGACAAGTTTTTTGTCTGGGGGTGGATCTAAGGAAATCTAAATGTGTGGCTGTAGTTGCTGCTAAGAATGCTGGATAAAATTTCACATACAAGTTGGAGTATAGAATTCATGAGGAAGGACTGGAAAGAAGTGCAGAAAGTGGAGAAATGTCTTTCTGGCTTCACAGGCAATTTAATAAGTGCTAATAAGGATTCAAACTCTTGGCTCTAGCCTGGCTCTGTCAGAAAACCAGGTATTCAGCTCCTGAGACAAGAATATTTAAAATCCGAGGGAGCTGCATATGTTCATCGGATCCTTTTTTACACATAAAATCGTACTTGAGTGGCCAAACCTGAACAAGCTGAGGTTTACTGTTTGTCAAAGATTATTTTAGATATGTAGAAGTTTCAGCTGTAAGCTCTCATGTGATCTTCTATTGCATCTGATCCGTGAGGGCAGTAACCTTCATAAAGATTGGTAATTAGAAGACCTGATAACTTTTCTGCTGCTCTGGTAAGATCTGCAACAGCACTGTGGTCTGCTCCCTTCTGTCACTGACACTGACCTCAGTGATTCAGAAGTTTGTTTTTATTTCACAGTATTTTGGAGCTACCAGTGAAAAAAGAAAAGCAAAAAAAGAGGCATGTAGTCAACCAGCATCAAGATCAAAATTAACTAGCAGTCATTCTAATTTAAAAAAAAAAAAAAAAATTATATTTACAGGCATGCAAAACACCTGCTTATACCATTCAGCTTTTAAAAGTACAGACAATTTTAATAAAAGCAGTTCAGATATCCAAGATAACTTAGCTAAGGAAAGGCTGTCAGGCAAACAAGCCAACACTTAACAACCAAAATACAAATATGTGAAGGTGTTCTCTTCTTTTTGCTCTTTATTTTTAAATGTAAATAGGAACAGTGATCTTGTCTTGAAACATCCTACCACTAGCTAGATAAAAAACATCTGCTTTGGGAGGAAATCTCTGTTTTGCAATTGAAATCATGCTATTTATATTTACCTCTTAGCTGTGGAAATCATACTGTCAAGCACAAAAGGCATACTGAATCACCCTTAACATGCATAGAACCAGAAATGGATAGTAAAATGCAGTAGGAGTGGGCATAATTCACTGTATTCTGATCTAACAGGTGCCAGTTTTGAGATCTGGAAATTCATTCTAAACGATCACTTCAAACACTACAGTCTGCTATATTTAGGTCTTTGGAGTACTATGACAGCTAAGTTAAATTCTGAAAAGCCTATGATAATACCTGAAAAATATTAATCACTGCAAATGTAGAAAGTTTTATTCTGCAGAACAAACAGTTGTAAGTTATGTATTTCTCATACTGTTTCAATGTATGTAATGTTTATGTACAACAAGTTCACATACTAGAAGAAACACAATGTCCAAAATGCACACTGGACAAAATGTCTGTTGCAATAAAGGAACACACAGGTTTATTTATATAATAAAGATCATAATCCCTTTTCTCTTCTTTCCCAGATTATGTTGACTATTATTTTAAATCAGTTGCACACAGTAAACCCTAACAAGCTCAGACACTTAATTCCAAGTTTCTGCAGGGAGACAGAATTTAGCTGAAATGAGTCTATCTGAAAATAAAATTAACAAACCCACAAATGTAATGAAGGCCTCAAGTGAGTGGTGGACATATCAGCAGAATTATGTTTGTATTGAAACATCCTAAACATGGGAGTATTTTATGGGTGGACAAAAGCACTTTATACTTTACAATTAAAGGAGTTACTGTAGAAAATACAAGTATACAAATATCCTTTGTTATGCTGTTATTGCTGACATGAGTTACCATAAGTTAGTTTTGGAAAAAAAATCCTGAACTTTTGAGAACATTTACTATTGACTTCAACAAGAAGTAAAACTAGGAATGCATACTGTTATGATATAATTTTTGAATAAGAGGACATGTAAGATTTAGGAACATACAATACTAAGAAAATTTTCTATCTGCTTGGGAATCTGCAATAGCAGAACAGTAATTTTCATCTTAGTACTGGACATCCCCAGTGGGGTTTCAAGTTCAGTGGCATAAACCCCGGGAAGACATTCACACAGTTAACTATAATTATTTTCTTTGTATCATTCAACTTACTAGCCCTAAATACAAAGCACAATGATATGTAGTTCTATCTTTATCTCTTCTTCTTCTTCTTGAACTGAAGAAGGTCTACACAGCTACAAGAACCAACATAGGACCTTTTGATAGCTTGCATAAACTCAGAAAACAGAAAGAAAGAGAAAGACTTTGAAATCAGACACTGGGATACTGACGTAACTTACAGCTACCTGATAGTGTTTGTCCTGACAGTAGATTTGGAGACATCTAATTGAAATCACTATCTATCTATAAATCAACATTTTCCAAAGCTTTGTCCTCAGCTTTTCCCAAGATATCTCATTTGTTTCCTGGAACCTAGCAGAGTGCTTAAGAATACTACTACTGTATCACTTACACTACTACAAGAGGAAATCTAAAAATGTCAGACATACTCTTCATATTTGCTATTAAACACTAGTCTGCAGTTGCAATAAATAACCAGCTATCAGAATGTTTCTTCTCATTTCTCTACACTGTTAGTTCAGTTTTGAACTGTCCAGTTGAAAATAAATCAATGGTCACAGAGGTGGAATGGCCTGAGGAGGTGGAAAAACTAAAAGAAAAAAAAAAAAGTAAAATATTAATAATTCTAACACATGAAGTGATCTCTAAATGTTAGCACTGACACTTGGATAACACAAGTGGCACTTGGATAATGCTGCAAAAGCAAGCCAACACTGAGGCATCATTGGTGAAATCTGTGGGAAGAGTTTCTGTAGCAGAGCATTCTGTGTTCACTCTTCAGCAGGTGGATGTAGCACTCGAGACTATAGAAACTCACATCCACTTGGCCAGTAGTGTTGCTATACACACATTTTGAAGGCAAGTTTTGTAGTCTAGAAACTTCCCAACTTTCACACTGTGTAAGTGTGTTCAAACCCTTGACTTCCCATCCCTTGACACACAAAGTGAGCAGAAATAGAGACATCACTTACACTGACGTTACAGAATCCTAATGTGGTCCAGTGGCTGTACTACTTCAGGGACCTTCTTAAGTGGAGATACCTCACTAGCAGGTACTTAGTGGCCCTTCCAGCAGCTTGCCCACCTTGCTTCTTTTCCTTATTTCAGTATCAGAGACTCAACTGGAGGCAAGAGCTGAGGAAGTAGATAGTGGAAAGCAAACATGTCTGTTCATAGAGGCTTTCTGATCAGGACTCTATTCACCAACTCTCTTATTGAAGCGTGATCTCAACAAGCCTTTCTCTCACAGAAGCCAGTATAGAAAGTCACGGTTTCAGAGGGCTTCTGCAGCTCAAATAAAGAATTCAAGCCCCCTGATCAAACAGGACTGCTGTCAAATAAAGAAATAGCACAATGAGAAGCTGAGATATCCCCAGTGGCACTGGAAAGCCTTTTCTACTCTAACCCAACTGTCTAAAGTCAGAAGTGTATTTTGGTGTTAGTTCTATCATCTTCAGATAACCTTTTTTTGTTCCCATTATTTTGTAATAAAACTTAAATTTCCCAAATTTTTCAATTTAACAATAGCAATTGCCTCTTTTCTCTGCAAGTACTTTGATATTTCAGTTGTTTCTAAAATGAAAACAAATTTCTTGTTAAAAATGTCTTAATGATGTCCCTCAATTTTTAAAGCGTACTTAACTGTAACTTTAGTCATAATCTCTTACACAGAAACCTGGGTTTCTGTGAAGTCAAAAAAATTGAGTCACTCAAAAATCTGTAGGCAGTTACTGGAGTTGACCCTTGTCTTTCAAAAGGCTGCAGTTCAATGGAAAGGCTTTTAAAATATAAAATAATAAAACAAACACTTTCAAGGGTAAGGGGGAAAACACTTTGGTCTGAAAGCATTTTCATTTGTTATTAATTTTCTTTTTTTTTCTTAAGAAGGCTTTATTGTTTTATTTTACTAAATATGTAAAAGTGACAGGAAGACTGACTCTATGGTTTCCTTTATTTTCATTGATGAGAGTTATAAGCATAAAATCATGTTGAACACAGCAAAAAAGAAATTACTGGCAGGATTTAAATAAAAACATGTACAAAGCACATGGCCAGTGTTTAGGATGACAGCCTCTCCTTTTCTAGAGGATCACTATTTTTTCTCCTATGCCAATATGCAAAGTAAGAGAGTTCAAAAGGTTAAAGGTTGTCTCTCTCTTTTCACACACACTAGCAAAAAGTAATTCTCAGCAGTGGAAAATGGTTGGGAATATCAATAAGCCACTGACACTCTAAAATATAAAGCACCATCACAGCTAACCACCATATGCTGTAACAAAAGTCGAATGGAAGCTTTGATACGTAAATTATATCCGCAGGATATTTCTAATACAGACATCAGAGGCTTTTAATTCACAAAGCTGATTGAATTCTATATGCTGATGCACTTCATGTTCAAATTAGTAGTGATGAAATCATGCCATGGTTACTCATGATGCTATGTTCATCTTTCTTTGGAAGCTAAATTTTCAATCAAAGATAAAGAATTTAATTAAAAATTTTATCATCAGTGTTGGGATTTTTTTTAATTTTGCAATGCTAGAATAAACTTATATAAGTTACCATTATAATCTCCATTTAAGTCCCCACAGAAGCCCACAAAGAGCCTGAGGTATTTGAAATTAATATAGCATGATACCCCAGGTTGACTACTGCAGCATAATATTTTGTTTCTTTTAATACCTGCAGGCTTTCACACATGCCACATCGCTTCTCCCCTTTCATTAAATAAATACCACACCTAGGCTGGAAGCAAGGCAGACCACACAAATATTTAAATACCACAGTGGTATCTCAAGATCACTGAACAGAAATACTGCAACATTCATCTGAAGTAGTAAGCGAGGCCTTTGCTAAGCAGTAGACTGCTTTTGCTGAAAGCAAGTATATCACATCACTGGCTGGACCATCAGTCTACCTTAAAAAAAGGCAGGATTCAGAGATCTTGATTCTCTGCCTAGGTCTGCAAGAGTAACCTTAGCATATGCCTCAGTTACTCCATCTCTAAAACAGGGAGTGATACCGACCTGCCTTTCCAAGCCACTACTACTGAAGGAAACTAAAAGCTCCAAGTTGAGTGGCTTGTATACTACAAACAGCAAAAGGGAATGCTTGCAGTCTTAAGGGCATTCCTATATGCAGGCCTTTTTATTTTTTCCTGATACCCTGCAACACATTTTAGACAACTGTGACCTTGCATTAAAAGTTCTGTCTTACTCCTCTGTTCTCTCCCTTCCTCCTCACGTCTCACCAGCCCTACCTGGGTGTTAGAGCTCTTACCTTCCTAGTTCTCACTAAGGGACCACACACACTAATGCAGTTAATACAGTCTTAAAGGAATCTCTTACCCTGAAAAACAGAAGACATTTACAGATTAACAGAAGGCAGTCCTTGAGTGCTATCTCTCACATCTAATTTCATTTCCCTGTGCTTGTGTCCCCTGTGTTCATTCCTAATTTTGTGTTGTACATCACCACATGGAGGAAAGGAGGCAGGGAGTTCTTTGCCATTACCCACACAAGGCTCTGTACAACACAGTGGTCAACTTCAGAAGGCTCTTGGGACAGGTTCAAACATTTAGCCACCCAGCTCTAATTGCCCTATTCCAGAGAAACGTAACAGTGACCAAAAACTGCCAACATTAACACAACTTTTTGTTCCTGGTTGTGATCTTTTTGCATCTTCTGCTCAAACACTGACACATCTGGAAGTGGACAAAACACTTAAAAGCCTGATGCAAATTCAGGGTGGTGTGTTGACCTTGGCTGGCTGCCAGCCACCCGCCCAGCTGCTCACTCACTCCCCGTCCTCAACAGGGCTGGAAGAGAAAAGAAGCAACAGCTCATGGGTTGAGATTAAGACAGGGGGATCACTTACCAATTACCATCATGGGCAAAACAGACTCATCTTATGGGAAAAATAATTTAATTTATTGCAAATAAAAAGAGTGCTGACTAGGGAGAAAAAAAGCCTTCCCCCCACCTCCACTCCCTACATTTTCCCAGGCTCAATTTCACTCCTGACTCCTCTACCTTCCCTGCACCCCGAGCAGCATGGAGGTTTGAGGGCTGGGGAGGTGTTATGGTCAGTCTATAACAGCTTCTCTCTGCTGTTTCTTCCTCCTCCCACTTTACGCTGGTTGCAGCACGGCCTCTCCACAGGCAGCAAGGAAATACCTGCTCCACTGGGGTCTCTCCAGGAGCTGCAGGGGAATCTCTGCTCAGGTACCTGGAGCACCTCCCTCCTCCCCTCCATCTGCTCTCACTCTAGTGCTCGCATGGCTGTTTCTCACTGTTTTTTAGTCCTCACTCCTCACTGCTGGGAAGTGTTTCTTCTCCTTCTGAAATACGCTTTCCCCAAGTTGCCACCAGCAGGGCCCTGCAGCCCCCACTGCCACCACCTGGGCACATAAATCCAGCAGAGTAAATACAGGGTTTCCAAGGTCCAGCAGACACACAGCTATTCTCTAAATAGGTATGATTATATATTTCTGTGTCTGGTGAGGCTACAATGCCTGCTTGTATCGTACAAGGTACAAGTTTAGATGGCACAAACACAGTGGTTATTCCTGAGGAGAATCCAAGGTAAGGCAATTAACATTTGCATTGCTCAAATGTTTCAGTCCACAGCAGCAGTTACCAGGTTTAAGATCTTTTTGGTCAGAAGAGTTGAAATGTTCTCCTTATCACACCTTCCAGGATTTCAGGAATGAATCACACTCCTGTAAACTGCCACCTCCAATCAGATCCATCTCACACCAGTGTCTGATCTGTTCTGCTAATATCAACTAGTTCATGTTACCAGGGCATGCAAGCAACCAGCCACAATACAGAACAATAGTTCACCTAACAAACCCTTCTGTTTCCTTTCATGGTCCGCTTAGAAACCTTCTGAGCTAGGCTGCTTTGGGAGCACTACACTTGGAAGCACTGACAGGATTATCTGCTGCGACTGCCTGACTTCTTCTGTACTCCCGTTATGATTCAGTGCCCACGCCACCCTAAGGCAATGATCAGCTCCGCAGTATCACTAGATGTTGCACGAAAATGTCCTGGTTTTTCCTTCCATGTTTACTCCACTGCCCTTTATTACATTCTTTTCTTAAATATCCCTAATACCCCTTAAATATCCCTAACTTAAATAAACTTAGTCTTAATTTCTCACTCTTACTCATGTCTCCTAGAATTCAACCCACCACTCAGAGAAAGATAGAGACCATTGGCCAAAAGCTCACTCCAAATCCCCCTTCCATGGTTCCAACTTGAACACCCAGCTAATTTTTTGCAGGCTGCAAGATGAAGAAAATATCTCCTCCTAGCCACTCCACAAGTTATATCTCACAGATCAACTCTACCTCCTTAGAGCTTCTGCTGTGATCTGGCACAGATCTCCTCTGTCTGTTCCACAAGGAATTTGATATTGTCAGCAGGTATATCTTCCTATCCTGCTTCCACCTGAATCCTTTAAAGCCCCAGATAAGACATTTTAGAGCTTTTTTGGGCTCCCAACAACCAGTGGGTATATTCTTGTGACAACACAGCTAGTTTTTCATGATCAAATCCCCCATTGACAAAGATCTGTCGTCTTAGTTCCTGAGTTTTGCTTTTCTCCCCTGTTTTGTCTTCTGAATTTTGTTCTCTCCTACAGTACATGGATTATTATTTCACTTCTTTTGGTATTTTATCCTCACTCAGTACACAGGATATCATCTTCATTTGTCTTCAGTTTTGTTCTAATACCTCATAATAGCCTGGCTTTCTTTTTCTTTTCCCATTCAGCAAATCATCAGCCAGACTGTTGTCCTTGTTCTCCGGCACAGGAAAATTGCCAAGTTTGAAATCCATTTCTCCTCTACCTGTCTTGTCCCTTTCGCTATATTCTGGTGCATTCCTTTGTTTGCGCCCCAGTTATGCATCATCATTTGTTGGCTCTGCATACCTGGAGTTTTTTGTACTGTTTTCTCTTTTCTCCTTTAACATGTTTTTAGAGGCTGGTCAGAATGCCACCCTTACCTCTAATCACACTACTGACCTACAGAAACTTTGTTTTGGATTGTCTCTCAGCTAGCAATTTCTGTTCCTAACTATGCACGCATATTTTTTCCTCCACCCATATTCACAGTCTATTTTTCTCCACAGGCAGCCTGAAATGCTTACTCAGTATTCATTGTTGTCTACTTCCCCAGCTTTTGGACTTAAAACCTGCCAGTCTCACTGCCACAGAAACTGTCCTGTTTGCAGGCTTCAAAGCTAATTGAAAGAGTCCTGTCAGCAATTACAACTGTATTCTTGGTTCAGTTCAGTAGCATTATGTTCAAGCATTGTAAAAGAGAGTGCCAGAAACAAACAGACACGACTGTATTTATACTCAAACTGTAACATCACCACCTCATACAGCTGATGATTCCAATCAATGAATTGGGCTCAATAAGAGCATAATTGGAAGTCTCAATTTGAGACTCAGTGGTAATCATACAGCTGTTATAGTTAGGCAAAGCGATGATTCCAAATCCAGACAGAAGTCCTTTTTGATGCAGTGCCTCAACATTAGGCACAAGACACAAAATTTAATTCTGCTACTGAAGATGCATGATTTGAGCTATTCCTCAGAATACTACTCAGAAAAGGATAAAACACACAATAAATACATTTGAAGTCACTGCCTTCTCAAATGTGACAAAACACTAGAATCACTTCAACAAGTGAGGAAGAAAGCATGATTAATACCCCATTTTCCTTCAAGTGGACTGGAGATTTCAGTGAGTATAAAAAAAAAAAAAAGGTAGGAATTTCTACTAAATGTAAAGTTGGCCATCAAGCCCACAAATGAAGCATAGCCTTCTGTCCTCTGTACCTAGTTTTACTAGCTTACCAAAACTGCTTTTAGACCATTACAGCTAACAGAAAATGGCAAATTGATGAAAGGACTTCAAAACTCTGCAGTGGTATCAGAAAGAATCCACATCATAAAAAATTTCTGCCACAATGGCTATTTAAATTATTCCTGCAGAAAAAACTCTGTGTCAGCATTTCTCCCCATAAAATCTCTCCACTGAAATAATGATTCTGATTTCCATGAAATAACTAATTTTTTTCTACCGTTTTTAACAATTTTATTAATGAAGAGTTGATAGGAGATGACAAAAGCAGGAAATCCCTTATTTAATAGGGACATTAGCAATGACTAATCATTCAAGAACAAGATGAACTGGCTATGCATCAACATAAACCCCATATTGTAAATAACACCTAACAAAACAGAACCTTTGTTGTCAGAGGAAGATGATGACCTATGATTTTTCACTTGATTTTAGAAAAAGTAAAACAACAGGTTTTAGGATTTTCTTTTTCAGCATGAATTCAGAGACAAACAGTATTTAGATGTATGCATCTAACAAACAATAGGATATATTTTAGCTAAGTTTTTAGCAAAGTTTCAATGCCGGGGGTGGGGGTGTTGTCATTATTGTTGACAGAAATAAAAAATTCACACTGAACATATTGAGCTATGTCTTACTTACTGAGAACTATTGAAACATCTGTTTTACTCCTGAACTCCACAATCCAGCAGCGCTCCAGGATTACCACTTCAGAGGCTTCAGAACTCTGTGAGACATAAAGATGACAAAACGTTAGAATTTGGAACCTGACTGGGAAGTCCTTCTGTTTGGCTGTTCACAGCCAACACAACATGTAGATATAAAGACAACAAAGCACAATAGTCACTAGGCAGATGGATACAGGCATTCTTTAATTACTGATCTGTGCCATCCTACTTCAGCTCAATGAGCTATAATGGGAATAAACTGTTAAAAAAGATTATGCAGGAAACTAAGTAAAAAGGAACTCAGTAGTTAGGTTTTTTTCATATTGTAGGTATTCAAAAGTTTAGGTGCCACCTCATTCCTAAGCAAATCAGGCAAGCCCAGCTTATTCCAACCTCCATATTTACTAATAAGGCTGAATTAAATGTCAGATTCTATTCAAAGAGTAAGATACTTCCAAGCAAATGAAATAACATGTAACCTTAGAGGAGGTATTTCTCTTCAATTTTTATTTAAAAGGGATGTCTTTATCATCGCTTGAAACTTTGGATGTTGTCTCTGGCTCTGCAATTCCGATGACATTAAGTGATATGGACCTATTGCAGAGTGCAATAAGATACAAATTACCACTATCATTTTTTGTGAGTGCTCTGCAGAGAAGATGCAGACTCTTCTCCTAGTTTAGTAAGTGTGACTCATTTTTCAGAAGAGTGAAGCTATCAATCACTCCCTCGGAATTAATTTTTTTTCCCTTAAAACTTTTATTATCCATTTTTTATCTCTAACATCTGGTAACAAATAACCCTTAGAACATGCACCCATACACTTCCTCATCTCAGGTTCCCAACATGAATGTTGCAGAGCTCATTCTCTACCTCAGTGAGATTCTGCAGGGATTAATGTAAATTCTTATTTTAACATTCCTTCCTCAGGTACTTTTTTATTCCAAGTGTTCCTAAAGATGAAAAACCTTTCATATTGCAGACCAATTTTACCGAAAGCCTAAACTTTAGTTCCACATATTTGACACTTAATGAATGACTTCATAAAAAAGTTCATATTTATAACATCTGCCTTACATATGCAAGTTTTCTTGTCTACCTCTTCCTCTGCATTTATGCTGTGTTATTTGGCCTGCCAGAATCAGACCACCTTTTTGCCAAGAGTTTCACATTCATTTTTAAATGGATGGCTTGATCCTGCAGTTTCTCACAAAAAGAACCTTTACTTACGTAATAATACCATTGTTTTTTCACAAACAAAAAAGTGAAAGTTTAATATAGTAAGACTGTAAGACTACAGTAAGACTGACGAGTAACAAACAGGTAACATTTTGGAACATCTAACAAGGATTTCCTTGAGAAAGTCTATATTTATGCCCTCTCTCACACCTTTTACCACTTATTAAATGAACACTCCAAACCCAGTATCAAAGCACAAATCAACATCCAGAGGTGACAAAAGGTTAAAATAAAACAGAGGAGCGGGGAAAAAAAGCATATGATGTTGTATTGAAATATGCCAGAAGTCAAGGGAGAAGGTTCAATGGACCAAGAAAAAGCAATCAAACTTATCCAGAAACCGTTTGTACATTGACTTCTTTGAAATATTATTCAGGCTGGGCTGGGCTAAAAAGGGATATACTGTCCTGTAGACTGAAGAACAGCTAATTGATTGTTTAAAAAAAGGAAAAAATGAAGGAAAGTAGTGAAACAGTGCAGTGAGTTTGGGGAGAAATACAAGTGCTAGGTTGGGAGCTTTTTTATTTATAGAATCCAGCAAGTCAAGCATACTTGGTAACCCAGAGGCAATTCTCAGGTGCTATCATGTGAGGCATTCTTTGAGGTTCTACCAGGGAAAATAAAATACAGGAAGTCTTTATGAGCAACAGCTGAAGTCAGCATGGGAAAATAGGCAATAATAATTAAAACAACAAACAGCTGACTAATTAGGAAGAGTTCTGCACTGCAATGATGCTGATAACTATTTTCATTCTTTAGATTTTGAAGCAAGATTTCAACACTGATACAGTCTCCCAGATAACCCTCATTTGAAAAGTAGGTAATGCAGCCCATTCCTTCGAGAGCTGGCAATCTTTCAGAAAAGCTATGACCAAAAGAAGGGGTTTATTTCAGAAGTTAACAAAGGTCTGAGACAATCTAACACTCAGTTGTGAGTCCATGAAAGACTCCTATCCAGACTGTCCAAAAAATACTCAAATCAACTCTAACAGCTTTTTCCCTTTTCATCCCTACAGAAAATGGTTCCTCTGCTGATATTCACGCCCCACAGATGAAACGTGCAAACGTGACAACTCCCTAGACTTAACGTTTCCTCCAAAACATATGTCTGCAGTAAGTGGAAGCCTGTCAGTATACAAAGACAAGCAACTCCCTGTTGCATGGCTTTCAGACAAGTCAGGTATTCAGAAAGGCTGGGAATGAAGAATAACAGCTTCCATGTAGTTTGCTATAGCTGCCAAGACTTAAAGGCTTGATCTTTGGATTTGTATATGAAAGGCATATGTATAATACAAACAAATTGGCAAATGGTTAGCAAAAAACAACTATCAGATAATCAACAAGAATTTGTTTAAGGTTTATCTCACAACGCAGTTGACATACAACAGTAACTGCAAACACAAGAGAGGATGGTTCAGAGTATTTCAAGCTTTCTGCGTTTCAGGACAGCAGACGCTACAGCATAAGAGCCTCTTTAGAGACAAGTTACTCCACACCTTACACCAGTGGAAGCTACAATGAAACAATGTTGCAACTTCAAATTAATCTGAATGCTTTTCCAAGATACACAATCAAGTACAGTGATCAGAGGATATGCATTTACTTTTTTCTGTATGTGAGAGGGAAGAAGGAGGGAAACAAGAAAAAAAGATGAAAGAGCATAAGGCTGCCAGAAAAGAAGTAGGTGTCACTGCAAAACATCTCCCACATCCTGACACAAAACTGAAGAACAAGACCTTCAGAATCAGTATTATTGCAGACTTTTCATCATTTAGATGAGCTATGCTCTGTCTGTCACACAAAAGGCTAACAAGGAATTTATTTACAAATGAAATGACAAAATTGTAATCAAGGGAACCATTATGTGTATCTGATAGAAATCAGCTTTGATTTTCAGTACCTGAAGAGATCCAGAATTTCTCTCTTACTTTAAGTGCATAATATAAGCTTATTTGGACTAGATATTATTTTATTTTTCTAGGTTTGATTTTAATAAAAGGGTAACTTCCAATGATCTGGTCTTTATGCATGGCAAACAGGATCAAAATCAGATCTGTAGTAATGTGTTACAACCCAACATATTTTTTCTTTTCTTCCTACCATTGGTAATTTTGGCTGTTACAAAAAACTTACTGGATCAATCCAAATGCCAAAAAGCAACTAGGCCTTGAACTATCACATCTTTCTTAAAATTCTGACAAATTCTAGAGGCATCCCACCACCACCCAGATCAGGAAATTGTTTTAAAACACTGATTTGAAGAGGAAATTAAATGATTCATAAATCTAACCTAAATATCCTAGTAAAATTGATACAGTAGAAAAGTGACCAAAACCGAAAATTAGCAGAAACTGTTTCAATTCACTTTGCCAAGTGATTGGATGAGCTTTGCTATCAGTATGCTCTTGTAAATCTGAAGTACTACTGTACTACTAAATCCACTAATGTCTACTGTAACTGCCACGTGTTTCAAATCAGAGTGATGAAGATATCCCTGTTTCTGTGGAGTCCACACCTAAAACTGAAATAAGAGATAGTCATACCAAAACACATGAGCAGGTGTCTGCTAACTGCATAGTCAGACCTACATAACTGTACACAATTCTTTTTAATGTAAAGAAAGCTTAATTATATTAAACTGGCAACCATCATGCAAGTACCTAGCTCCAGATTCATAAGCAATCTGAAGCATACATTGTATAAAGAAGTTTCCTGATAGAGTAAGATATAATATTTTTTGCAATTAGAAAGCACAAAAAATGAAAAAACATTCTACAGCAGCAAGGGAAACACATGGTATTTGAAATTACATTGGTACATTTTTTCAGTTCTTTCTAACTCTCTGCACCAAATCGGTAAATTACATTGCAGCTAGAATTTGTAACTACATTATTTCAGACTCCAGCCTGCCATTTTTCTTTGGACTGGGGAGAAAAAGAATCTTTCAAAAAAAAAAAAAAAATAAAAGCACTGAGGAACTTTTAAAACTGTTGGAGTGGCACGTTTGAGCTATTTTTGCATTCCTGTAGATCTGACTCCATGTACCATTGTGGGGGGGAGGAAGTGTGTCATTATGAAAGGGTTTTACAATAGGAGATTTGTTGCTGGGGGCAGGGACGGGATATAAAAATCTGCCGTTAGCTATATCAAGTCGAGAACTAAACTGACAGTTAAAATTAGAAGTGACATTCCAAGCAATTCCTCTGTATTAAAACAGTAAGCAGGAAAGTAAAGCTATAGCCTTGTAGAAAAAAAACAAACACTACAGAAAGTAAAAACTCTTCTAATAAGACAGAAAAAGCCTCCACAGTCAAGTGGGAGTTGGGGGGTGGGGTGTGTGTGTGAATTTCAGTTTATTTTTCTAAAAGCTTACTTTTGCAAACTTGAAATAGCTAAATTGAAATCATTATAGTGTAGAGATGCTACATACACCAATCTACTTGTCATGCTTTTCAAATCAGTTATTTTCTGCCTGAATTTATAAGTATTCCTATAATAAAAACAAGTTAAAGACAGAAATTTTATGGAAAGATAACAAAACATAACTAAAAAGGATAAAACTATAGTCACACAGAAGTAAGACAAAAGACTAGGCTAGGAACAAAAAAAAAAAAAGAAAATACTTTCAAAATGCAAATGATGAGAATTGGTTTCAGTTCTTGCTTGCTATTAAAGAAAATACTGACAATAGAGAAATTTGCCTGCAGGGACTGGTAGTAGCAGGTGAAGTTTATCAAATTATTTTGAATCCATATCATCTCTCCCTCAAACTGCAAAGTCATCCCTGTCCAGCACTTACTAGAAGACATATCTAATGCCTTCGCTGGAAGCCTTAGAAGAAAAGTTGGTGACTGAGGAAACCTGAAAGACCAGGTGTTTGGGCACCTACAAGGCTGCTTTCAGTGATATAAAGGCTAAGTGCTTAACTTGCAGGAATGGAAAGCGAAGTGAAGCCCCCACTCCTCATTAGGGACTCTTCTCTAGTTCCACCACATACCTCCATCCCAACTGTGCAAACCTGGCTCAGAATACCTCAGCGTCCTCAGACTCCTACTGAAGGCTGGTTTTCCAGGAGAGCTAGAAGGAAGTGAATAGGCGTGACGATATGGCCGCTATCTCTTGGCACACCTACAGTGCGACCAAAGGTCTGCAACACATAATGCTATTAACAATAGCCTAGTGTTAACCTAACTAGCTCTGACACCAATAGCAGCAAAGTCCTAAGGGCATTAAAAATGGCACAAGCTGTACAACTTGCCTACGATCCTGAGTTTTTACAGCTTCACTGGTACTGGCAAATGGGCTAGTCAGATTGATACTAGCTCAATAATGCATGCATGTGCTCAGGTCATGCTTTTGAGTACACTATAAACATTACCATCCACATTTGCTATTTCAGTGTTAGCACAGATAAGGTTCATCACTACAAAGTTAAAGCACAGCTTTTTTTATATATATTTTATATACATGAACAAGAAAAAAGCACCACGATTTGACAGGGTGATTTCATTCATAAATAGAAAAGCTATCAGTCTTAAATTTATTTCAGTGTATTTCTACAGCAATATGTCCATTACCAAATAGAGCAAAATACATTGTTCTAAGTTTCAGGTATTAACAAATGACTGCATGACATACACAAGCATATAACTTGCAGAATTAAAAACTCCCCTTTAAATAGTGGCAAGCAGTATTCAACAATCTGAAATCTCCTTTAATATTATATATTCTTCTGCCATATTAATATTCCCACCCTATGCCTATTAAGTAACGCAAAGCCTACAACCCAAGCTGCGTGATAAGGAAAAACATGCTTCCAGGGCATCTGATGAGGTGCTTCAATTATTCCAGACAGACTGTAACCTGGTAGTTCATTGCAACCACCTTTACAAACTGTCAGCTCACTGAAAGATACTCAAATCATCTTTTTCAAAAATCACCCTACCCACTGTGATTAATCCATCATGCAATGCTACCAGATACCAACTTCAAGCTGACAATATAATACTACTAATCTGCATTCACTGTGGAAAATGTTGACTTACGTCACTGAACAAGCCCTGCAGAACCGACAAGTACTTTTAATAGACTATTACCTTTAACAAATGTGAATACCTAACCAATAGTAATTTTCTTTTCAGTTTCAAAATGCATTAGTAGTAATAATAATAATGTACAAATACACATTCTTTTAATTCACACCCCACATTCACTTAGTTTATTATGCACGGGCATAATTAAAGAATGAAAATGAAACACTTTCTACATTCTACACACAGCTTGAAACAATCTCAAATTACCCTTCCTACATAAAAAGTTAATTATATACAGTTCAGATACGAATTAGTTAAGTTTTTCAAAGTTATATTTTGGTGCAAGACTCCAGTGCTGTATCACAACACATACCTTGGATAATACACTTTTTAAAAAAATTCTCCCCCTTTGTTCTCACATTTTGGCTGTCATTTAAAAAACATGTTATTATTCTCTGGCTCAGTTCCCAATATATTGCCTTTTTACTTCAGAAATAGCTTAAAATAAGAATTAAAAGTTAACTGTATTTTAAAATTAGGTATGACAGCTTAATTACAGCTTTTACCAGTTTCGGCAGTACCAGAGAAGTAAGGAAGGCAGAATACAAAAACATTATTGCTACAAGTATTGTGTGTTTGTAAAATGCATTATCTTTGGATATTTAAAGGTGGACAATAAAGGATGTTTCTCTCCACTGGGAAGAATTCTGCCAATTTTTACCATTTTATTGCAAGTCTCACAACATCTGGCGTAACTTTCAGTAACTCTCAGCAACTCTCAGCTCCTGGAGCCACAATATCACAAGCTTTCCAAAGACCTTTTTGTTGGTTTTCAAAATTGTGCATGATTTAAGCCAAACTCCTAATTTTTCAGGGCCATAGCTTCTTAAATCTTGAAGTGGCAATACCATCCTTGTGGAAGAGATACAATCAAAATGTCCTTGCTGAAATTAATTTGAGTCACAAGAGCTTATATCTCTTCCATTAAAAAAAAAAAAAGGCTCAGATGAAACAACTGATTAAACTGATTATATAAATTACCCCCTTCCTTACGGAAGCCCAAGGAACAAGAATGATGGGAAGACCACCAGCTGCTCCTTGGGGACAAATTCTCTGCCAGGTTCATTGTGACTCATTGATACAGGGAGGTTTACATACCTCTGCAGGGTAGAATCTATCTTGTAGAAAGCAATTTTATTTTCTGCTAGAGGAAGAAAAAGAGATTTCACTGAGGTGTTTGTGAAAATAAATGTTTTACTGGTTTTGGGACAGTTGACTAACAACAGATGATGAGTTTCTCTTGATACTTAGGATGTATAAAAATAACTTTATTGGTAGCCACCATGTTATGATTTCCTTTTAAGTAACAATTTTCCAGTTGTGAGTGAACTATTAAAAAAAAATAACAAATAAATCAATGGATGTACACATTGCACTCCCTACATGAGAACAAAAGCTTCTACCCGAATGGTTAACAAGCTTTATTTGGTCATTTCTATTCAGTATCAGTTTCAGCTCAAACAATATTGTGCTGGTGAGACTCAGTTAAAAGGAACATCATATTTAATGCTAGGACAGTTCTGGCTATTTGACTTTAACGTGCAAGAAAGTGCAAAAATAGAAGCATTTCAAGCTCCAGTAGCCAGGCCCAAATTGATCTCAGTGGAAAGGGGACACACATATAGATCTGTTATTCCTCTGGAAAACTCTGCCAAGCAAGATTTTACCAGCTCTGATTGCCAAAGGACTGAAGAACCAGGCTACGATGACAATGATTGCACTCTGTTGCTATGATACTCCTCTTGGTATTGAGAAGAACAAACATGACAAAGGACTCCTAGAACAAGGGCACCAGCGAATCACTGGAGTGGGACCAATAGGCAATACAAAGTCCTGTTTGTGATGCAAGGGGGGTGGCAGGAAGACCACTGTCATGAATATAAGTATACTTCAGTATGTAAGTAAGAAGGAAGTGGACAAAATCCCAGGAACTGAGTAGACAACTGGGAACAACGGTTCCCTGACACAAGGTCTCAACACGGGCTGTGCAGCCCCTGTAATCAAGAAGGTGAGAAACAAAGAAGTTTTCTGGGTTGCACCAAGTCCCATGCTATTAAACCCATGCTGAAATTAATTTAGCTACAAGAGTGTCTTCTTAAGAAGAGACTCGTAGCAAGCAGAAATGGTTGCTGTTGGCAACCCCCAAAATATGCCAGGCATGGAAGAGTCATACAGAGAGCTCATGAGTAAGGAAGAGCAGAGGGCAAGGAGTGCGTGCTGAATACAATACATTCGGCCCACAGCCATAACAACTCCCTTGACTCCCTAGCAGTTCCAGCTAAATTTGGTGGCATAAGGTCTTTGTGTTTTTGAAACGGCTTGCTGAAAAGCTAGAGGATGCTTGCCACTAAACCGTATCAGGGAGAGGACAGAGTCACACCATGTGCCTGACCAATGCATCCTGACATGAAGAAATTCAGAAATTGTGAGGCACTATGACCCCTCTCTACTCTCTAGGGGATAGATAAATTCAACTAAAGGCAACTCTGCACAATACTCCACACAAGTTCATGAAAGGGACATTTTGGACAGTGCAAATTTCCTTTAACTAAGCTAGTTTATATTTTCCTCACAGACTTGAAATCTTTTCGCAATTGTGTTTAATTCTATTTAATTCCAAAACAGAGTACCTATTTGTCAGAAAGTGTTTAAGTAAGAGATGATCCAAATTGATAGACAAACTTAAGAAAAAGGAAATGGAGAAGGGGAAATATATACCTGGAGCATTTTTATTTGGTAGCTAACACCTTCCACTGTAAAGCAATCATTCTTTAATTGCCATAATTTAATTAAATTTTTAATTTCTCTTAGTAGTTTAAAAAGCAGTTTCTCATGGCTTTATTACCTGCTCTTTATTCTGAATTTGGGTCACATGAGTGTCAGGCATGCAATGAACTCCATCCAAACTTTCTTACCTCTGGTGTTACTGGACTGCTCTTGTGAAACATGAACCTTAAATAAGAACACTTTGGCATAATTCACATTTCAAGATACAGACCAAGACTGTTTCTTCTGCCAGTCTCTGACTGACAGTCAAAATATATCAATTTAAAAAAACAAGTTATCTAGAACTTTATGAAGACGTAATATTACAAGCGGCTCGAGTTATCAGCAGCTCTGATGAAGACTATACTTTTAAATGCGTTACCAATGCACATAAACAGTGTTGAATAGAGCAATCAGTAACAGCTTTGTATCTTTATTATTGAAGATAAATAAAAGATCATAGTTTTATTTTACAGTGACTCTCCCCATCAAAAAACCAACTTGTAAACACCCAATCAAAACAATTGCAGGTAATCTAATACTTTTAAACAATTACAGTTGGCTCCATGTTTGGCTGAAGTTTTCCACAAAACCACAGAATGGTTGAGGCTGGAAGGGACCTCTGGAGGGCATCTGGTCCAACCCCCCTGCTCAAGCAGGGCCACCTAAAGCCAGTTGCCCAGGACCATGTCCAGACAGCTTTTGAGTACCTCTAAAGATGGAGAGACCACAGCCTCTCTGGGCAACCTGTGCCCAGTCACCCACACAGTGAAAAAGTGTTTCCTGATTGATATTCAGAGGGAACTTCCTGCATGTCAGTTTGTGCCCATTGCCTCTACTTCTGTCACTGGGCAGCACTGAAAAGAGTCTGGCACAGTCTTTGCACCCTCCCTTCAGGTATTTACACACACTGTTAAGATTCCTCCTGAGCCTTCTCCAGGCTGAACAGTCCCAGCTCTTTCAGCCTTTCCTCATTTGAGAGATGCTCTGGTCCCTTAATCTTTGTGGCCCTCCATTGGACTCTCTATAGTACGTGCATGTCTCTTCTACTGAGAAGCCCAGAACTGGATGTTTCTTACATTGTAACAATTCTACAGTTTAAATTATTTCATGACTTACATTACTATAATTTTAGTGTACTTTATACAGTAGCTTTCAGTACTGCAAATGACTGAACTGTCAGCAGTGCTGCATAGCTTGTATTTTGTTTGGTTTTTTTCAAAGATAGAACACTTAGGTTTCAAAATATAATAAACTGGAATTGCAATAAAACAGCATTTTAGCCAGCATAGTATGTTATCACCACTTAACAGCAAAGTCAGTACTGTGAGTGAACAGCCTCTCTACCATTACGTTGACAGTAACATAGCTACGGGCTATGAAGAGATCCCTCAAACACCCATCACCTCTAGATTTCAGTGCCCAGATGCCCTGACCACTGATTTGCCCTCAGACAGATCATGGCAATCCTGTGAATTCTGGTGTGTCTGATCCCAGGCATATTTGACATAAAACCAACATGCAGTATTTCCAAGGCAACGGGTGTATTAGACCAAAGATCCGTTATTCTGACTACAAGTGCCATAAATAATGTCCAAGGAAGAGGGAAAGCACGACAACCACATGCAGTACTCCCTCAGCCCCCAGCTGTTTTCACATCAGGGTTTTTCCTCAGATGTCTGTTCCATTCACTAACTCTCAATGATGATCCTCTTTCTTGAAAGCGCCTAGTATTTTTTTCAAATACATGTCTACTTCTAGCATCTACAGCATCTTATAGCAAGCAACTCCAGTATTTCCACTACCTGTTCCATGAAAAATCACCTTCTTTTGTTTGTTTGCAATCCAGTTCCTACTGGCTTCATTTAACATCCTGAGTTCTTGCACTGGAAGAGACCATGGACTGTTAATACCCTTCTCCTCCTTTAAACAAATCATGATTTTGCAGATTACTATCAGAGACCACCTTAGTCATCATCTCTTTTCCAGGCTGAAGAGTTTTATCTTCTTCATTCCTTGCCCTGATGACTCAGCTCTTTCTCTGAAACTTTCCCAGCTCCACTATACCCTGTAGGATGAGGGAAACTGAACTGCACAGTGGATCTTTACAGAGTTCTCTGCTTGGTTCTTTCCTTTCCCAACAGCTCCTAACATTCAATTTACTTCTTGACCACAACTGATCATCTATCTGATCTTTTCATGCAACTGTGCCAAGCCTATCGTTTTGATGGGAAATTTTTATTATTTCTCTTCACATGTATAAATTCACATTTATCCATGTAGATTTATCTGTCACTTTATTGCCTAATGATTTAGACTTCTATGGTGATTCTACAATTATTCATACTTGATCCCCCATCTTAACTATTCAGTAAGTTAGTATCATCAGACTTTCTCACCTCATTGCTTACCTTCCTCTCAAAGGTTTATGCACACGTGACAGTACCAGCCTCAACACATATCCTTGCTGATGCACTACACTCTAAGAACCGGCCAAGTAGTCACCATTCCTAGACCTTATATTTTATTCAACTAGTTACCCATGCTAGATTTCCCCTCTCCTATTACAATGTAGTGATTGGCATTATTTTTATTAGAAGGTGAAAAAAACTACATTGAAAGGCAAAGGAAAGACATAAGTGTATATGAAGTAAATAAATACAGTTGCTTATGTAATCATTTTGCATGCACTCTTGGAAGTGAAAGATGTTTTCAGGGATCATACAGATCATTCATTGATTTAAATTATGAATGTGCAGTTATTTAAATATATTTAAAATATGGACATCATAAATGACAACACAAATTGCAGCAAAAACAGTGTATTTAAAAACATATTTCAAGCGCAGAGCAAAACAAGACCAAATTGCATTCCACTGGTTGGCCTCCAACAAGTTGTGCAGAGAACTATGTTTTACTCAAGACTTAGTTTCATGATCCACAGAACTCCAAAGAAACAGCCTCAGGATGGACTTTTAACCCTTCATAAGAAAATACCTTTCTTCATAGTACCTTTCTTTTCATTATAAGTCTTATGTTTTCCCCTGAAGGTTTTCCCAAAGTGAAAAATCAATCCAAAATTCACTATATGCTATCAACTTTTCCCACAACCTTAGAATAAAAACATTGCAAAAACTAAGTGGTTTGATATATTTTTCATTATAAACTGTAAGTGCTAACGTATCCAATGTATGCATTGTAAAGATAACTCCTGCTCTTCTCATACCTTGGATTGCCCATAGTAATGTCGACTTTTATTTGAAAGCAAGCTATGATTTTCACCCCCACCTTGAGCTTTAATCTTCTGCACAGTGCTTCTGAAAGAAGCAAACAGAGTATTCTTCAAGGTGGTCAAGACTCAGTATACTGAGAGACAGGCATTGTGTGATTAGTTATAGTCCCTTAGAGGATCAAAAGAATTCCTAGCAGACCTGTAAATTGTCTCCAGGTAGCCGTTGCCCAACATCAATAAATCCCAATTTCTAAACTAGGAACCAAATAAGACAAGCCTTTTATTTCTTTTTTAAGCTTCTTAATTTCAGCTTCCTCACTCCTCCTCCAGCATTTGTTTGTCCTCTCTTCTCTTTTCTTCTCTTTTTTGCAGCTAAAGGAATGGCAGCCCTCCAGATCACTCCCAAGCTCAAAGGGGCATACCAAGGTGTGCCAGAGTACAGCTCTGCCTTTAACCTGTCCTGGTATCAATGCCAACACCGGGCATGTCTGTGTTCTTTGTAACAGAAGCAAAATTAGGCCCTTGATATTCTATATGCGTATCTGCTATATTTTATGTTTGAGGATAAACAAAACAAAAAAACCCAGACCACATAGAAACCCAAACCTGTTACAGTCATGGAAAGATGAGGGTTTTATTCCTCCCAGAGAAACTTTTCATCTCAAATCCCCTTACAACCAATAAGTTGCTCAACATAAAAGGCAGAGTGAGAAATTCATGTGTGGGCACCCAGAGAAAAACCACCTAGGTTATAAGCTCTCAATTTAGAAAGCTTACATCATACTCCATGAAATGAGAGAGACTTACTAAACCTCATCAACTTTAATTCAAAAAACACAAACACCTCCCTTCCCTACTGATTAACAACAGTATTTTATTTCAGACATGGTACTGACTTTTTGATCTTTCAAATTACATCTCAGGAACTCTCTCACTAAACAGGACCTGGTAAAGTAATTTATGTGACAAACTGTAGAAATTAGATGCTTGGGAATTAGAAGACAAACATTCTAAGCAGCAAGAATAATTTTCAGTCAGTTAAATACCAAAGGAAATGGTGGCATTTCACAAATACATCCCACTTTATTCTTAATAAGCAAGTTTTGTATATAGATTTTGAAAAACAAATACCTCTGCTCAAAAAAAATGTTCTTGCTTTACTAGAACATCCTGTATTCCTATTTTAGGATATTTATAAGAACAGTAACTAAGCATGAACAAATGTTTTATAAAAAAGTACATTTGTGCAGACAATTGAGTGCGGACAAAACAAGCCAGGTATCAGTAGAAGGACACTTCTCATAAAACAGTTGCTTCACCTCTCATCTCTCAGGACATCCTCAAGGAAATCACACACACCACTTCTCAAATACAAGCTTTGGAATGGAGGATGCAGTTTTATAGGCAACTAAACTGACATAACAGCTAAAATTCATAACTCTACTAGATACCAAATACATCCAATGGGCCATAAAATAGAAGTTATGGGCTCGGTATGATCTCTCCCTCCACAGCCAACTCACATTCCACCAGATATAAACTGCCTGTCTCTTCCCCTCAGGAGGCAACTGCTTTCTCATGTCTTCCTTCCACCAAGGACACCCTGTCTACTCTTCTCCCACCTCCCCTCCTAGGGGCTACCTTTCCTTTCTGAGACAATAAAATTGATCCGTACTTAATTGCGCTCTGTGCAACAGTCTTCACCTTCTATTTAGCTTTGAATACTGATGTTTTGATTTCAGACCTTAACAAAGGCATTTGTGATCAAGAGCTTGTCACTTCTCAGCTGTGTCACTTGGTCTAATGAACTCCATAGCCTCTAACTACTGATCTTGATTATGTTCTCGCATCATCACAGATACACCATCACTATCGTTGTTCAGAGTAACATGCACAGAAAGAAAATGGGAGTAATGAGCCCACAGAAAGAAAGTTTAGGAGAGGTATTTTTAACAGTTAGGAAAGAAAGATCAATAGGTCAGTACGTATGAGCAAGAAGGGTACCTACTTGTGTGAGCGGGCACACCATAGCATGTTTAAGTTCAAACTAAATATAGTGACTTGATTTGCAGGGCAAACAAAGTTTTCAAAAATACCTGCCAAAGAGTAGTACTTGGGGTTTCTGACCCGTTTACCCAAAATTCTTTTTTAAATAATGATGAGTATCAAAGCAAACTTTTATCTGTACTTAGACCTATCCACCTTCTCTCTGCAAATACAATTTTTTCTTTCCACACTTTAAAAAAATCAAAGTATATTTAAAAAGAAAAGCACAAAATTCAGCCGCAGCCCCTGACTGCAAACTCCAGCTATGCGATCACTATTTGAAGCCAAGAACACAAAGAAAGAAAGTCCACCTGCAGAAACTATCAGCCTTCCAGATTCTCAAATATTTAAGTGTCATGTTCTACACTCAAAGCAGAAGTAAAAACAAATAGAAGCATTACAAGGTTAGTTTACTCAGATGCAATTATCCAGAAACTGTCTGTTGATTACAGCATCAACAGGCCCTAAATATTTCTTTATTTACATCTAAATACTATTTCAATACTTTTTATGTGCCTTGATATAGTGCAGAAACTGGGGTTTACAGTACCACGTGCTGGCTATAAACACCAAGCATAAAACTGATTGTTAAAATTAATGGTATGTGACAAGCTCTAACATGCCTTAAAAACAAATACCCTTCATAGAATCATAATAAAAATATTCAACTCACTGATTCAACACACAGGTATTCATAATCTTAACAAAAAACTAAATTACAACTTCCATCTTAAAGCATTCTGCTTTAAACATGGAGGCTTTGTTCAAAACAATCTACTAATTAAAGTAATTCAGGTTTTTATACTCATTGGGAAAAGACAGCTAAACAATTAGTGCTTTTACTTCCAACAGACACACTTAAGTTTGTGGTGTTATAAATGACTTCATTACAAGGCTGTGAAGCAGTTCCACATAAAGTTATTTAGTAGTACATTTATAATGACACAAACAAATGTAAGTCTCAAGTTGCAAAGAACTATTACATTTCCTAAATTAACATTACATGCAGAGTTACAGTTTTAAGGGAAAACAGCATGACTCCTACAAAAGAAAACCTGGATTCAAAAAAACTCCACAGACCAACAAAAAAGAAAAAAAACCCCACCCACCAAAACTCAAACCAACAAAAAACCTCACAACACCTTAGTAAAAGTAAACTAAATTTTTTTAAAAAGTTATAAATAGTTATAAATAGTTTTGTTACTAAACAAGAGATCTCTTCCAGAAAATCCAGTATATCAACTAGTTCAACTCAGCATTGTCCACACCTTCAGCTAGAAGGTATCAACTTATTTCCAGGCTAGTATTTGAAATGAAAATGTCATTTCAGATGTTTAGAAGGTTCCTTCCCTTAAAGGCTATCAATGAAAAATTTATAAACAATTTTCAGAAAAGAAAAAAAAGTTATATGTTGATAGTTGTGCACACTAAGCAGATGTTGGACAACTGACCTGGTTATTTTTACTTCAGACATTAATAAGACAATTTAGAATAGTCTGTCCTGCACGTAGGTGAAAAAAGAGCATCAGCCTTCTCTCTAGTCCATTTTCATCACTTGGTTTAAAGGCCATTTTTACTGACCATTCTTAAATAAAAGTAGTTGAGAGAGGTGGAAAATCTTCCCCAAAGTATATGGAAGAAGAAACAGAGGTAAAAGTTAACACGTAGTCTCAAAAGACAAAGAAATGCTCCCTCTTTGAAAGTAGGCATGGTTTTTTAGAAAGTCCCATTAAAAAAACCCCACCTGTTTTCTTTAACTTCCACCATATGGAGTGGAGAAAAAAGTAAGGCTATTTCATAAGGTTACCTTTGGCTACTAATTACAAAATCGATGTCAGATTTTACCATCACCGAGATAATTGTCTCAATTTGTTTCTAAATTTGTTCAAACTGTATACGTATTATACCAAAAATGCTGCTTAGTAAAGAGAACAGGGAAACAATATTGCTTATCACCCCAGTTATGTCAGTATCTTACAAAAACCTCAAATTGTTAATTTACTAACCTGATTACTTTGACAGAAAAAGAACAACATTTACATTGCAACAGAACTCATAAAATTAAATTTTAAAAATTCTTAAATAAATAAACTACACAATAACTGTTGCATCTGCACAAAGGCCCACATAGCACAGTATGCATCTATGGTGGTGAACAAAGGCAAATAAACAGGGAATTCTTTCAGAGCAGGGCAAGCACATAGTCACGCTTCTCTAAAAGACCTCCAAGCTTCTACTAGCCTTGTTCAGGGACTTTTCCGAACAAATGGGTAATTGTGTTTAATGAACTTGTATCGATTCCTTCAGCATATTGCATCTGTCGATATGTCCACTACTACAACTTCCTCAGTTTTTTTCTGGCATTACCTCTGATTCTATTTTAAATAACCTTCTGCAATTACAAGAGCTTTAAAACCCAGTTTTACTGAGGATTTTATTTTTGATTATTTTGGTGGTTGTCATGGGGGTACAGCAAACTAGAATAACAACTTTTGTGGAAGGTTATTTAAAGGAAGGTTAGTTTTAAAAAAGTTAGGTTTAAAACACTTGTTATATGCAGAAAGCATATAACACAGATACATTTAGTGCACACAAAAGGGCAATACAGATGACTAAATAGTTCCTACAAACAAACTACAGAGAGTCCTTTTACTTCTGAAAATTTGAGCTTGGCTATAAAACACAAATCAAACTATTGCAAGGATCCTATCCTAATTTATAGTAAACATTTCAAACCTGTGACATTTGCTAAGTAATGTTGTCCAACCTCATCTGGAGAGACCAATTCTAGCAGACTTCACAGCAGATCATCCTCAAGGAAAACTTAGCTTTACCAATACACAGTCTCAAAAGAGTCTGTGCATTAGAACAGTCCAAATAAGAAGCCACAGTTTGCTTACAAAACTATATGTAAACAAACATTCATTACAAATTTGATGACATACTATGCAGACTTAGGTTAAACTTATCTCACCACAAATGAAAATTGTTTTCAAGACTAATCATGAATGCATTTGTTTCCTGGGAAAAAGAAACAAAGCAACAATTGACATTGAAGCATAGCAGATACTTGCTAAAAAAAAAAAAATCACTTTGGTATTTTTGTTTGCTTGCCTTTTTTTTTTTTTTTTTTTTTTTTTTAAAGTTGTTGGTTCATATTGCACTTGCTGGTCTCTACGTAAAATATTCTAAAAGCTCACTGGCAACCAACAATAATTTTTCTGCATGATCACTGAGCAAGCATAGGATAGAACAGCCCTTATCTTGCCCTTCTGCATTTTCCTCTTTCTTTGGTCATAAAAAGACCACTTCCAGTTTCTGAAACAATTATTTCAAATGCTCAAGTACAGATAACAGTAATTAACTTTCCCCAAAGTATTTTTAGAACAACATTAAAATACATTAAAAGAAAGGAGCAGCTGGAAGCACTGGATTAAAGATGATGAAGCTGTACAGTGTTCTGGAAATGTCAGTGCTTACTGCACATAAAAGCCTAGAAACACTTTTCAGAGGCAAGTTCAACCTTCATTTGGGCTTCCAATTCTGACCTGAAGCTGTAATTACTGGTCTCAAAAGGGGGAATAAAAGATTCCCTAGATGTTGCAGTTTTATCACTGATCTCAAAGAGCAAATCAAAAAGTTTCCAGTGAATGTTATAAATGCCCGAGTTAAGTTTTAGTCACAATACCCCTCCAAAAAAAACCCCAAACAACAACAAACCCCAACCCCCCCAAAAAAGCCACATGCAACACTTTTGCCTTGAAATAAGCAATAATCCCATTTCAAAAAGCTGTTTCCAATCTATGTATAGCTTTCAATTGTGTGCAAACACAAGAAAATAAGCATTATACACCAGACCCTTTGTGGTGTTAAGAAGATCACTCCTTCGCCATGCTGCCAAATCCTTCAAGACAGACTTCCATGAGCAGTTCACATGCAAAGTAGAGACGCTTAACAAGCAGCAAAGTGAAACACTCTCCGTATAAATTAAGTTTAATGTTATTTTTCATGTTTCAACTTATTAGTTTTATTTTCTATCTAAAGAAAAACAGAAACATGTTTTCCTAAAAAAACTTTTACAAACAGTTCTCTCATTTAACAGCCTCATCACTGCTTTGGTATTTAACCACTCTCAAAAGCCATTTATTGCTTCATATACCATCTCACTGTAACTGCTGTGCCTTAAACATCCAGTGAAGTATTAGATATTTCCCAGGAAACTGATCAAAATGACACAGCATAAAGGGCAACCAACAATCTAGGGTATAATAAAATAACAGCACATTAAAGAATTAGTAGAACATTTATACTCAGTTGCATAGAAACCCTGTGAAACTGCTTACAACATTGACTTCGGTACCCAACATGTCCATCATGTTACTACTAATTTAAATGTCAAAGCAACTAACAGTGACTTTTCAAAGTGTTACAGAAGAAGTATGTTTATCATACTAAGATGCTGTAATCACATTTGATGAGGGATGAAGAGAATTACGAGCTGAATATTTAAAAGGGAACACACTCAATTAATGAAACCATTTTATTTTGTCATGTCTAACCCAGCTACTCTTTAGGACATTATGAGCTTGCAGACAACCCAGTAAAGCAAGCCAGCACGCACAGCAACATTGCTGCACATATATTTTCAGTTCTCTTTGTCAAACAACACTAAATCCCCACCAACCAGGACCCAAAGATGAATGCTCTCATGTCTGTATTGTCAGGGGACCAAAGGAATATGACACCCAACTGTGGTCTGATATTCCTTCCTGGAACTCTACTCAGAGTGGGAATACAAACTATTTCCTTCTCTTTAGGAATTTTAAAGAAAAAATAATATTTTCTCCCTTTACTGGAACCCCTACAGTTCTCTTCCAAATTCCTGTTTTAGGGAAAGCCTGCAGCCACCAGACCTCTCTCTACCCGCATATTAACTCTGGAGCCCTGTTTCCACAAGTCTTCCCAGGCCATGGGTCCTGGCACCTCTGCCGCCTGCATCGTTCCAGAGTTTGGGGCAAAAGAGTGGATAAAGCTGAGCAATGTTGACCTTTTACCATATGAATTAATCACTACTAAATATGTACCTTAAGAATAATAAAAGAATCCTGTGTGCAGAACTAAATTATACAGAAGATTACTTAAAATATCTGGCTCTAAGTATCATTTCCAGAGACAATGAAGCACTTCTGAAGGGCTTTTTTGGTTTATTGATATTTTTAGAAGAATGAAACAAAGAAGAGAAATCAAATTTAGGACTTTAAGCATTTTTAAGCTTGTAGCTATAATTACTCTGTTCTAAGGATCCAATATAACTGTAGTAATTTCTGAGGAAAAAAAAAGAGCATTTTGGCTCATTCCACCCAATCTTTCTCACCATTACCATACGCATGATCAGTCTTCGATAATTCTTTACCATGGAACATCTCTTGAGGTAAGTTTCTCACACAAGCAAGAAGTCTACAAATAAAAGAGAATCAGCTTTCAAGAACATCTTATCCAATGCAATATATTAAAGATGAACCGCTAACATTTAACCTCTTCCACTGCTTCTAAATTGACACACACTGAGCACTTTCTTAAACGCAGCTAGAGACTAATCCAAGCAAGTGGCTAGGAATAGTAAGCACCCGTATCATTTCCATAAGTTTACACACACATAAAAATAAACCTAAACTCTCAAGGCCAACTCTTTTATGCTCTTTTGTCAGTAACAACAGTGTTGGTATCCCAACACAGAAAAAGAACCAGGAAAACCATTGGAAACACGTGTGATTAATAAGAAACATACATATCTTATATGCCCTTGTGGGGTTTTTTTAATTTTTAATCACAGTGTTTAAAACTGGAAATTTGCTTTTAGGAGAAAATGCAATGTTTTCAAGCTCAAAGTCGATGCATTCTCCTTATCACAGCTGTTGAGCTCTTCTCTCAGAGTACAGCCACTCTACAAGCAACACAGCAGAAAAGACAAAATACTGCTACAGGAGACAAGAACTTCTCCCATTAAGACATTTCTCATTTTCACATTAAGACATTTCTCATTTTTCACAACTAAAAAAAAACCATGTAATTAAACTTCTTCAATAGTCAATGTAATAAACTGGTTTTTTGAGGGTTCTCAAAACCAATAATTTTCTTGCATACACACCATTAAAAATATGTTTTGCTAGTACTTCCTGGCTATACGATACTAATAATTACCCCAAATAAGTTAATCCCAAATTATGATGTTTCTTGGGCCAGTTTGAAGCTTCTTGCCTCAGGTTTGAATATGTATTATCTGAAATTAAACTCTATAACATGTTTTGATTCTACTTCGTTACTGTTTAGGTATTTTTGTTTTGGCTTTTTTTTTCCCCCCAAGGGAATGTCTAAAACAACATATTCCATTTTTTGAAATTTTGGTTTTGCTATTGGAATGTAGCACCCTGCAAAAGAGTTTCACATAGTTTATTTATCTTCAGGCACTACCATCCATCATGTCTTTAGACCTTAAAAGAGCTGAACTCTGTCAGAGGCAATGGTAAAGGCCAACCTGAGTCCAGAATGCCGATGATAACAGCCTCTTTGCATGACAGGATCCTCCAGCCATACATTCTCACATTGACTGATCACCTCTCTCACACTTTAATTCACTGTTGCCAGAAAAGCCTAATAAATTTTACAAATAATTATTTCTACAAACATGAATCACTAACATCAAGTAATGCTAATGCAATACCATACTAGGTTATGAAGATATAAAGGCTAGATTCAAGGTTCGGCTGTCTTGCTCTATTTAATTTCCTGTTTGCATTTTCATCTTCTGAAAAGCATACTGTATTAGTGAGGGAATCTATTGAAATTATATTATAATTATCACTAAATTAGTTTTCCCAGCAAGCGCACTGTAGGAGACAGAAATATGGAAGCACTTTTTGTTCATGGGTTGGTTTTTTTTCCCCCCCCATGCTGGGGACTGGATGTGAACACAAAGGCATAAGGATACAGAGGCACGTAAAGCACAGCGGAGTGAGTGACCAATAAGTCTCCCAAACATTTACAACTCCTATCACAATTTCAGTTCATATGCTCTGCTGAAGGGACACTCTATAACAGTGCGTCCCAACACTTCCCACAAGCAGAGAGGTTGTGGCATCCTCCTCTTTCTGGGCTGCTACCAAACGCAGGCTCACGTGCAGTATGGAAAGCAGCAGAAAGGCTGGTGGTTCACCTATTCCCCAGCAACTGCTGCTACTTTGTAATAGCCTAGCGTGGTATCAATGCTAATTTCATTGGAGCCTGACAAACTTCCAATGCACCAAGCCGGAAAAACACCCCCAAACCGCACACGTTCATTTACACAATGTTTAATTTGGGCTCCCTTTATTAGCCACAGATAACAGTTATGTAACTACTTGCCCCATTTGGCCTTGATGCAAAGTGTTTAATGCAGAATGTAAATCTTACCATCTTGCCATTTGTGAAGGCATCAAAATTACTTGAAAAGTTAGCTTAATAACTGAAAGTACAGCTGATGTTGTGAAATGCAATTTCTATAACAAGCTCATCATGAAAACATACACCCACCCACATTCTACATTTAAAATGAAAACATCTCTTACGCAAGTATAAGAGTGAACACTGGAAACAGGTATTTTACCTCTGAGCTGCATTAGGAGACTTTTCTTTTAAACTGATGAATAATGCAGGCAACAGACTCTTTGGACATAGCCAAAGAATCTCTCATGGCAGACTACCACAACATAAATTGCAAGAGTAACTGCTAAAGCCACAGCAACTGCTAAAGCATCATAACCACATACCATCACTGAGGGGAAAACCCTGCCTGCACCCCTGCGAGTACAGCAGAAGTAACAGCAGAGCTATCCTGCTAAATGTCACCGGTCACACCAGCACACCCTACGCTCAGCAGAAAGCACCATCTCAAGCAGCAGTGTCTGAGCAGTGATGCTAGAGCACAGTCAGAGTTGAGCTTATAATAGAGCATGGGTAAGTCCAAGTACAAACAGCCCCATAGGAGATGCACATCACAGACAAGTCCTAACACAAACAAAAGCGCACATACTCCAGAACCTCAGCTGAAGTCATTCTGTGTGAGAAGGAACAAACTCCCTTCAGCACCTCACAGTAACTTTGAGGCTAATCAGATTTACAGTAAGTATAGGGTAGTTGTGCATCATTGGCACAACTAATGAGGCAGTGAACACTAGCAAAGGGCAGGAATTTGTACTAGCAGCACCACTTCTGGGGAAAAAGCACATGGAGCCGTGCCCTTAATGGCAGATGAGGGCAGAAAACACTGCATGAGACAAATTGCTTTAGTACTTTCCTGAGTTAGGGTCTTGTTTCACATAAAGCTCTGGAGCAGCACAGTAGCATTACAGACAGCTGAATGTAACGGGAAGTGTATGTGTTACTATTTTTTATTACAATTACTAGCCAGCATGCCAGCACTAAACGCCTGCAATTCTCCCTGATTTAAATAGCCTATGTATTTTAAGTTTCATAGGTTTTCAGTACAGAGACAACTTTGCTCCATGACTGAAGACAGGCTGTCACGCCCAAGCAACTGCAGGCAGCTGTGGTGGGCTCCCTCCAGCTGCTCCCTTGGCTCTGCAGAAATACCATTGCTGATAAACCCTCCTGAGAGACATGCCAAGAACTATTTAAACTTCATTCATTACTAATTCTTTGGGTGTACCAGAATTTCAGCCTTAACTGAAGCTATGGTGACCTATATAAGCCCCACACTTTAACATAATGGCCCTAAGTTACTTCATACATGAATATATTATAATGTTTTCATTTTGCCAGGAAAAGGTGGTGTGTTTTACAAAGTAATTGCATTGTGAAATCACTTTTCTTCAGTACATAAACCGAAACAAACTGTGCCCAAAACAAAAAGACTTAAATTATTAAAATTATCATCACTGTCAGGACTATAACAACTGAAATGGTTTTGCTAGTTTGTAAAGGACATAAAAAGACAGTGTCATTCTAAAAAATTATTTATTACAGGTAACACTATAGTACAAGAAGGCGGTAAGAAAACAGACTGACAATTGTGTATTATCACCTTCTGTAAGTTTTAGATATAAATAAAAAGTTGTTAGGAATAAAAACATCTGAATCAAAGATGCATGAGAGAATTTGCTGCTGTTAAGCAATTATGAAAGACCACCTATGCCAAAAATGTGAAAAGATAAGAAAAAGGTCCCATTTCGTCTTTCCAGTCTAGATTAAACAACCTGATACAACTTGGCAAGTGTAATAAAGTTGTGTCATATTGAGATCACTCTGCTTCCGCATCACTGGGTACAAACTCCCATTAAGCCTTTAGGCTCCCTCCATTCTAGGTGTTAATTTTGACCCAGTTCTGGCTTCATTAAACACAAATCCCTAAACGTCCTTTTTTGTGGGGAAAAAAAAAAATTCTCATGTATGAGATCAACACGTAAGCTCACTCTGGTTTCCAGATTAGTAAGAAATCAACCACACTACATTTCAACACAGTGACAAACATTTCTAGAATAAGTCTCCTGTTCCCGCTCCTGCTCCTTTATGTTGGGCAAATGGGCTACAGCAGGAAGAAAAGGCTGTAAAGACCAACATACAACCTACAGGAGAAGTTTCCTTTGTGCAGGAACAGTTGAACATATAAACAGGAGCAATGGTCCTCAAGGATTTGGAGATTAAACTTGGGCACTTGGCAGCCCAAACCACTCCCAATTTGACAACGCCTTCATCAAAGCTCATACTAGACAGACTGCTCACTGTCAGGCTGACTTCAGACTTGGCAGCAAGTACACAGTCTGAGGTCCTGATCCCCGAACTGTGCAGATCAGGAATGTAGCCTGAGCATACAGAGACAGTCCTCCAACCCATGCACTCAGTCTTCCCATACACAGAAGATGGGATAATAAGGGTGAGAGCTTTTGTGAGACTTAAAAAACATTAGTGTCCACCTGTTTCGCCATTTTAACTTCTACTGCCTTATTCTCCGTGAAAACTATTGCAAGGTGAACTTTCTCTATCTTTTTATTAAAGACTATCTTTTCTGCCAACATGGAACATGTACCATCAAGTGAGGAAACTGCTTTGGTCTTCACAAGAACCCTCTGAACTACAAAGAACTTGGTACAGAGAGCAAGAGGGATGATGTCTAGTATGCTATGCTTGGAGAAAAAAATACTCTGTTAAAACAGGGAAGATGCAAAAAAGAGAACTCAAGCTACAGCACATCAAGTACTGTGAAGTATGAACATTTACACACACACTTTGCAATATTATAATACAACCTATGGATTTGTTTGTGTGATTATTGGGCAGTTTTTGGAAAGAAAGTGTCAACAATCCTTGAAGCCTTTATTCTCAAAGCGATTAATTTTTCTGCCAAGTAATTTTAACTTTTATTACTTATTTTACCACAATACCAAAAGCAACCATTACGTAATTCTTCCAGGGCCAAAACTCCAGCTTATACCTTTAAGAGTGCCAAAACTGCCTGCTTCATCTGGCAGTATCCAGTGTAGTCCAGTACTAGTTTAAAAAAAAAAAAAACGCACAAGAAAAAAACAAAACCACACCCACCCCAAAAAACACCACACACATACACACACAACATACAAATACAGAAAAACACTGTTAAATTGTGATTAACACCCCAGTACAAGCAAGCTTAGTTACTCTATTATGTGATCTATTCTCTATTACGTGATCTATTTTCACATTTTATTTCTTCAAGGTCTCACTATTCAACGTCTAAAAGATGCCCTAGCATGACCTACAGGTTCTTGAACTAGGGAAGCCAGAGCTTTATTTGGAATGAGGGATTTTAAAGCAGTCTGCCACAAAATCCAAGAAATTTAGGGTGAAGGAAGCAATATAGCTGAGCCAGTCTAATTACCATCCGTATGTAGGTATATCACAGTATCTAGTTTTTCTGCCCCCCCCGAGAGCAGCCTCCTCCCCCTGTACTGCCATCTTCACTGCCACACACTCCTTGGGATTGTTCTGGTATTTGCTCTATGACACTCTCCATGAGCAGTATCTAGTATTAACCTGAAGATGACTAACCCAGCCAGACATAAACATAAATATTTTTCTGCTAGCTTAGCGAAGTGAATCAATTCAAGAATCATCAGAAAAAACACAGTGATGGGCATAGAACCATACCACTGGGACCAGGGGAGAATCCAAACAGCATGATGACTTGCCTTTAACAGCAACACATTATTGATCTGCTCAGCTACGCTGCACAGCTTCATCCACAGATTTAAACCACTAGTTAAAATGACCTGGTAACTCCAAGCAGTATTATTTCAAGTTTACTATAGGGTTAGAAAAAAAAATAAATTACTTATATTGTCTGTTCCTATGGTTTTCTTACATCTCTTAGAAATGTGTTTATTTTTAAATGAAAACACAAGTTTGGGAACATGTTTTTTCTGCAAAGAATAAACAAGAAGTGGATTCCTTAAAGAAAAGCACTGCACAGATACAAAGCATACACGATTCTCAATTTAATCCCTATCAGAATTTTAATTCTTAATTTCCTAGCTTCTTTCCTATTAAAATTCCAATTTGGCATTCCAGTAAAATGTGTCTTTTCAGCTCAGATATAGTAAACTTTAAAGTGATGCATTTCAAGTTCAGTGAAGATCAAAATATCCTATTAAAAGACCACCATCATTTAACTAATGCCCTTGAAGTAGTTTGAGCAAACTTTTCTGGGCAAAAAAAATTTTGAAAAAAAAAAGCAAATGAGAGACAACAAACAAAACAGAAGCCCAGCAACAGATATAAACCCTTGACCAACACTTTGTACTCCTGGCTGGAATAACCACTACCTTGATTCCATCACAGCTGCCAGCAGTTTCTGAATACACAACACAGTCAGCTGCTTCAGTGACATTTTAGGCCCTGCAAAAAAAAGTACTTAATCCCGATGGCTGTGAGATGTCGCTGTAAATCCAAAGAACATCTGCCTCCCTGCTAGCTGAACATATATACAGTTTCATTTTGGTGCAAGGTAATGGGAGCTTGCAATCTGCTTTTGGCTTCACCTGTTTTTCTTCAGGAAATAATCACCATACTAACATTACAAGCTGCCAAAACATTTGCATAAAACAACAATTAACTTTAAGAGAACACACATGCCGATGCTAACCTTGACAATTATAAAGTTCCACTATGTTGCAGTGCTAAGACTTTGATTGAGACATGAAAAAAAGACATGTATGATTACAGATAAAGATCGCAGGGCATTCCTAGTAGTAGGACTAAATCCCAGATGGTACATTCAAATGCTACGTAGAGTGGTGAAGCACTTAATCGATTTTTATAATCATTTGAAATAATTTTCCATGCAATATTTGGAATGACAACTCTTCAGATCCTCCAAGGCTAACTCTGCTTTACTCCTGTCTAGAAATTCCCCACAATATAGAAACTGAAGTTCTTTAATTTTTATAGAAAAAAAAAAACACAACACATTTTATTTCACTTAATCTTTAGGTGGCAGAACAAAAGCAGTATCTTCAAATGAAAAAATCTACAATGCATTCAAATCCAAGCTGAGTCTCAAAGAATGCACTGGTAACTATAACCTCATTTCAGTTTAGATATTGCCTTCTGGAACTGTGCCCATGCAACTGATGATGTCCAAAAATGAAGAGGCAGTTTAACATGGTAAAATTGCAACAGAAACCAGAGTCCTAACCAAACCAATATAAAAATAATTCAGGTTATCCTACTATTTCATGAGGACAGCTATTGAGATTATAAACAACTTTTTCTGGAGTGTAAGGTGTTAATTAGATGTTCAAGTGAACTACTTAAGCAACAAGGCCACACTTTACTAGATAACCATTTAGAGATGCTGGCTAATTTTCACAATACCTAAAGGCTTCCTTCTTAAATACTTGACAACTTGAGCCCTTGAGACAGCAATCACTACAAGCAATATAATCACAGTTCAGGTTAGGTAAGTAGCTAGTGACAGCAGTGTTTCAGCACAGCAACTGCTATAATGATGTTTCAGACCTCATTCAAACAACTTTTACTGGATGTCAGATCACAGCCACATGTTAGGCAGTGAGGACAGTACAACCCAGCTCTGCCTGAAAATACAGAGGTCTCCAAATTTTTTCAGCAAAGTTCCTTTTCATGTGGTATCTCCCACCTAACAAGTATGATGCTACACTGCTGCAATTGCGTAATACCAACCAGCTGCAAGCTCATCAAACACTTCATGACTTTCTCCGAGTTACCTCAGAGACATTTCAGATCTACATTCCTTTAGTATCCCTAAAACCTCATTAATTTTTCCATTCAGAGTAACACGTGTCTCCCCCTCTACCTAAGAAAGCTTCATCTACAATATTAAATACTTCCACTGTTATCTGAGTATGAGAGTAGTCAAAAAAAAGTCCTTCTGCTTGTTCGACATCACAGAGCAGAATCACTGCCACTGCTATGGAGAGATCCAAGTGATATCCCACAATAGGCCTGCAGAGAAAGCGAGGAGCTCTCCTTCTAGAGAGACTTGGACCAATAAAAGATAGATTAAAATCTGGAGGATGCCTTCAAAATGCTCAAGAACTTGCAAACCACAGGGGCAGGAGGTGTTATTTGAGAAACTGAGATCAGGCACTCCATCTGGGAACATCCTCCCTTGAGCAAGGTTCATAATTCACAAATTCCAATCTAATCAAGCAGGCAGGGAAGAACTTTTCTAGAACAATTGATAACTATTAAGCTTCATTCCTGCTGAAACCAGCAGCCTCCCATTAGCAAAATCTCCATTCTGTGATTGCTCAGCTGACACTAGCTTTTAGAGGTGTCATTCAGCTGTTTTAAGTACAGTTATGTTCCAATCTGTTGGGTTGTTTGGGGTTTTTTTTCCTATCATCTTTAAAACTATCCTACATTTTCTAAAACAAAAAGACTCAAGTACAAACCCCAAAACTTACACTGTTTTATTGAATAAAACCGTAACCTTTTCCAAAAACAAGAAACCCCAAGTAAACAATAAACAAACCGAAAAACCCAACTACCAACCCCAAAGAGTCTGACAATCCATTTTCCATTAATTTATGAATTGAGGTTAAACAGTGTATCCTTCAATACTATTTACTAAATTCTGTCAGATTAGTCCTTTAAAACAGTCATAGAAGTAACATGAAATAACTATTCCAAGCAAAACAGGTACAATAGTTAAGCCTGCTTTGTCTCCTGTTACATTCTCATCAGCCTTGTCAGCCCTGCATCACTGAAGTGTTTTGCCTTCCTATCAATTTCTCTGTTTGTCCTACCATCTGATGTATATTGATGACTAATTACTTCCCTCTATTCCACCCCTACTTGGCCATACCTTACTTTGCTACATGACCATTGTGAATTTTTTAAAAGAAATACTCACTTCACTTGAAGATGTGTAATGTAAAGGTATTGAATTGCATGGCATGTTTTCAGACTTACAGTCAGAGGTCAAAAAGAACTACAGCTGTCAACTTCCTTTTTAAATAAACTTTTAAAAATCATTTTAAAAATCAGCAATTTACAATTAAGTCCCTTAGTCTGAGGCTAGGATATAAACTTCAGAAAGGTCTTCACTGTACACACACAAAAAAAAAATCCAGCTACTCTACAGAATCACAGATCTGGTTCTTTTTTTAATTATTATTTTGATAGGTTCACAAGTGGGGAAAAATTTCCATGTACAACAGAAGTTCACAGCAAAAAGCAGTATTTAAAACAACAGTATCTCCTTTTAGAATTCAAAAACCAAGATTTATTTTAAAAATCCAGCTGGTGCTTTCAAAAGAACAATCAGCTGTTTTCAGTTTCCTGATACAACTGCTCTTCAGCCCAAAGCAACAAGACCTAATCTTCCCACAGACTGGGCTGTCCTTTGTGCACAAGAGGAGGAAGTCTATTATTATAAGCCACTATGGGTTCCACTTGATCTATTGAGGTTTAGGCTGAGAATTTGATTAATTTTTGCAAATATTGCACACTTCAAAAAAATTAATGGAGCACAGCTATAAAGACAGCACTCCAAAATACAGAATATTTGAACAATACTAGCCAATAGTAGCCCACAAGAAGAGCACAGGAAAGCATAACTGAATGAACTGCAGGTGGCTTATTAGTTCACAAATTTAGTTCAGCTCCACTGTGAATGTTCTCATCCTCCTCAGGCAGGAAACCGCAAAACCAAGGACACTTCTCATTCTGAATGAGAAGCACGGGCATGACAGTTCACCTTACTTGTGATAAGCAAGTGGGGAAAAAAAGAACCAAAACCACAGCTGCTTTTCTTTCTTATACTTGACCTCAGTCTTTCAAATGACTCAAACTGATACCTGTGTGAACTATAGCAAAAAAATAGCCTAGGAGTCTAATAAAGAGAGAAAAAATCCTTTCCCAGTTTCCATGTGACTTCAGCCAACATGAAGCATATGGAAGCTGATAGTAATGTTATTAACAAACCACCAGTGAAAATGGGCCTGAAAAAACCAAGGAACTACAGTTTATTTTTGTGAATAAATGTTTCCCAATGTCCCAGCTTAACAACTCAATAAGATACTATTGTGCTCAGCACAGTATCAACTAAGAGACTTCTCTAAAATATATCCTATAATCCTACGAAAAACACATGAAACCAGCCAAGCTGGTTTCTATCTTCCAGGAAGCATAAAGCTTCTTTTTTGAAAATTTCATGTTTATCTGAGAACTAACATGGTCAAGTTCTGCAATTCAAAATTAAGAAGTTAATCCTAAAACAACTGGGTGTGATAACATACCTTCAGACCCTAAGGTCTGCTCTGCCTAATAGTCTTTCATGAAGGTTTAGCCAACTTGGTTCACAGTTTTGTGTTACAACACTCCACCTTCCAAGACAGGACTTCAGTTTTTCCTCTTCACAAACATAACTGATGAAAAGCAGTCAAGACTCAACTAACAAAGTTTTAACTGTAATAAAAAGGGATGGGTAAGTATATCCATTTATCTAGAACACAAAGAAGTTAACCTTTTATCTTACCAATAATAGATCCAGTTATCTCATAATACTACGTTAATTCTCATGTTTTTTCTTTTCACTGTCTGCTTCATCAGATAAAACGCGGTTTACATTGCTTGGGCATCAGAACTTTAAATATACCATAACTCTCCCATCTGCAAAAGCTGGTATGAAAGACTATTCATCCATTGTTGAGAACTACTTTCAGATCCTTCTTCAGATGAAAACACTATGAAAGAACCTAGTAGTACTTTTTAGGTTTGGGGAGGGTTGTAGAACTGTTCAACCAGTTTTATGTAACATAATACACGGAGTTCTCTGTGATACTTAGCCAAATGTTCTTATCTTGCAGGAGAACGTGACCAAGCATAGTACAGACATGAAAATACCACCAATAGTTTTGAGAAATGGATAATCTCTAGATAGACCTACAATTCAGAGAAACTGTACTGATCTAGGACTGTACTCAACTGCAGTCACAGATTAACATATGAAATATTAAAGATTCAATCCAACAAATAGCTAGCAAACCCATTCTAAATGCAAAATCATGCATTCTTTATGCAAGCAACTATATATATCCTACCAATTAATTCACATTCAACTTGAACAGGAAAACAACTGAGACACACACATTAAAAGTACTGTTCTAGGGCTTTTTTCCTGAGTCAGACCAGGGGTGCACACATGAAGTAGGTGAACTGCGAAACTACCTTGTTGCTCATCTTAAAAACAAACAAAAAATACAACAAACAAAGAAAAACCCCAAACTGTTGTGGTATTTTGTTATTGAAAATTGTCTTTTTCTATACTGTCAGACACAAAAGTTCTGGACACCAGGTATATCAAGGCCCTGAAGAGTCAAACGCTGAAAACTTAACCTAATTCTGCCACTAGCCCACTGTGACACTGTGGCTACCAAGTTTCTTACATAGTTTGACAAGATGAATGTTACCACTGCATTCTACCAAAGCAATTAAGGTTTATCCACTTCTGTGAACATACTGCAGGGAGCTGACACCTTCCCTAGTTCTGCAACCAACAGAAATTTCAGAACTGTATTACCACCATTATCGTATTTGGGGATTTGCCATGATGAATCCTATTGCTGAGAGAAGCAACTTTAAGCTGAGATTTAGGTTACAGAAGAGGCTTTACTTAGCTCTGCTCCTCAGTGGAGCCTTGCCTACTATTGCTTTCCCTGGACCGAGGCAGGAACATTATTCCCTTGCACGGAGGGCAGAAGAACAGGCAATCCAGTTCTACCCAAGTTGCTATGTTAGTGCTACAGCTACTGTTGCCTAAATTCTCTATTACACATGCAGGGCTTGGTCACACAGATGTGCTTAGTAGAGGACTGCTGTTTCTATATGAAGATACAGGCCTAGAAGCTGTGAATATTCTGTTGGTGCCATTTGGTGAAGATAACACACAATACTCTAAGAATGATACATCATGTGCTCATACACAAATGGCCTCTTCTGCCAACCTGGTCCCTCAAAATACCACTACCCTTAAAGAAAAACCCAAGTGTTCACAGTATTAACAGCAACATCACATTTCATCATTTTTACTGTGTCCCACCTCCTCCTCCCTTTACTTTCCTCCAATGTCAACACCTGACTTGCAAATTTCTTTATCATTTCAGGTTAAAATCTCACCTTTGCAGATAAGCTTACCTTGGGATACAAAGACAATAATGGGACTTGCAAAGTTTTCAGCTCTGAAGTGAAGAAACTTTGACAGAGCTTAGAGAAATATTTATTTTATTCATACAGAATACTAGTGGGAGCACTACCATCAATATAAGAAAGAGGCTGGGAACCAAAGTTCAGTGGAAATTAAAGAGATAAGACGCATGGTCCAGAAATAAAATGAAATCCAGCTTGAATACACATAGGAAAACACCCCTGTGGGAAAAGAGTCCAAAATATGAATGTACTTGGTAAGAACTATTGCTTAAGATTATGAATAATGACAGAAATTCAAATACAAGTGTTAAATGAACTGCACTATTATGGAAGCGGAATGATGTGTGTGATAGGTAAATGGGACATTTAGCACTTTTTGGGGCTGTAACAACAGTACAAGTTCCCTTCCATGACCCTTAAAACAGTTCTCTGCCCCGGAGAAATCATTTTCAACCATTCATAAAATGTTCTGGTTTATTCCTTTTGCTGCTCTACTTCTACTATTATACAGGATCTTTTCACTTTATCTCCCTCTTCTCCCGGTCCAAAATATACTGTTCTTTCCTTCAAGGCATACATTCTTTCTCTTAAAGATCATCAGCCCTTCAGAGCTGAGATGGAAATTACTTTGAAAATCATCACGACCTTCATTCAGTAAGACAACAGTAAAGAAGTAAATAGAACATCCATGAATGAATGGTAGATGATTATCCAGGAACTCACAGGAGCATAATCAGACAGAAAAAACATATTCAAACAATTTGAAAGAGAAGTTACAATCTTTCTGAAGCATTTGAACTTCATGACCAGAAAAAAAAATGGTCTTGTAATTTTATTCAAGTGTTTTACATTGAATTATTATAGCAACTGTACAGAAATTATCTGAAAATTACATCTAAAATATCCTTGAGCTATTTTTTAATTAATTTTTTCTATCCTTTTTCATACAGTCTTTTAAGTTATATTAGAGAATATATTCACCACCTTATATGATGGATTTTAAGCTACTCTTTAAAGATCCTCTTATCTTGAAATAAACCCTAAGTGTGAAAAGTACTCAAAATTTAGTGACATTGGAGTATATGAGCCTCCACTTTCATCACAGTATCATTAAATATTTATTGACACACCAAGCAATTTCCTTTTCTTTACTGAAGACATAATTGGAAAATCAGCCCTAAATTCTGAGTGAGCAGGCTTCCCCCTCTCCCCTTCAAAAGTGGAAAATAATCAGACCCATTGAAATATACAGCATAACACTTTAAAAAAAAAAAAATCCAATGAAAGGTAAAGTACTTGTGCTAAAACATGCTTGGCACACATACAAAAGAATCCAAAGATTAAGAACAAGAAACTAGAAGGGACAGAACATATTTGACTAGAAGACTCAAGTTTTGTGATTCTCTCTCATTTAAAAAAAAAAAAAAAAAAAAAAAAGATTTCTGCACACAAAGTACTAACTGATGAAGAGACTTGTTCCAGCAGCAGGTACAATTCACTGTATGGTTCCAAAAAGCTTCAAATTCCTGGTGCCATGCCACTGCTGTCACATTGTAATACAAGAGCCAGCCTTGCAACAAAAAACATTTAAAAGAGCAGAAAACCTTTGAAAACTATAAATGCTAAAAAAAGTTGTGACTGCAGATAAATGAGCCATCTTGAAATCTTCTTTACTTTTCTTAGGATGGCATCATTTCGCCCCTGGTCCCAGGTTTTGATTTTACTAGATTGAAGTGATACCCATTAAAAAGCTTCAAAGCTACTTTGACAAACAAGCCTAAAAAGAGAAAGTTCAAAATGGTTATTTCAAGTCTTCTTCCCGGATGCCTCTAACTGGAAAATCTGCATGCCTACTTCTCTCCTTAAATGCATTGACTGGACTCCCATTCAACTCTGTTTCACTTAACAAAAATAGGAAATCAAATCTTCATTTTTCATCTCTTTCATGGAGGATGCATTCAGCGAGACAAGAAAAAGGGAAATAAAAAGAAGAAAATCAGTTTCAATACTTTTGTAATGACTTGTTCCAAAACATGGTTTTAGACTACATTTGCTTGAGAATATAAATTATTTCTCTTGTGCATTAAAAGCTGTGTTTATACTTTTATACTCCCTATAAACACAATGATGAAATGATAAACAGTGCCTACTAGTCCTAATTTTACACTGACACTGAGCTTTGAAAATCCTTTTTAAAAAAAAAAAAAATCCAAAGAGGGTGTATTAAGAAGCGCCAAACCTTAGGGTATACTGGAAAATACTATGGTTTTTTCCTCAACCTAGCCAGGTTTTTCAGCTGATGAATCCATACTTGCTTTTGTCAAAAAAGACAAGTATATAGTATACAAACATCTGTGGGTCAAATATATCACTTGCAATTCTTCAGTGACTCAGGAATTACACTAAGAATGAATTCAATTTCAGAGTTCAAAATTTGGATCAAGTTACAATCTGTACATTCAGTAGAATCACTGTTACAACACTGGCTGCTATTTTGTTGTAAAAATTCTTCTAGGACGGAGTCAGAGAGACAAGATAATCTTATAATACTGTTAGCTATTCTACACTTTACAATACATAAAACAATTTTCTTCCCTTTATAACTTCAGCTGATATAAAAGCATAGCTATTAATAGAGCCCTTCTTGCCAACAAAGATTTCTACTAGACTTATGTGAAAGTCACTAAGTGCTGAAAGCGAAGCCAGTAAACTTTTTCAAGGCTACGTACACCACCTATCAAAATAAACTACTGCACCTCAGTAAGTTACCTGTAATACATATCTTTTATTATAGGATTACTGTCACCCCATCCAGCAAGACACCAGCACAGAGTTTGCATCTTTCCAGCTGTGCAATGCCAAGGAAGCCAGTTTGAATCTACAAAACTTGATAGTGTCAGAATTAAATGAAGTCCATCTTGTTGCTTTATATTTTCTACGTACAGTATCCGATTTCTGTCCCTTTATGGTTATGACCAGCCTGTGTAAAGCAGGCCCACGCACCCTCTGCTGCCTTCTCCTTGAGAAGGTTGCGATGTCTAGCTTTATCCATCAAGACAAATTCATTATCCAATTAAATTTACACATGAAGCCATTAAACACCGAACACCTTCATTTTCCTGACATAGTCAAATAAATTAATATTCACGTCTAACATTAAAACAGGAAAAGTTTTCTTAGAAGCATCAAAAACAGGTAAAAAGAGGAAATAGAACAGCTGAAAAAGAAAAGTCGAATTGAGACTTGGCGTAACAAGATTTCTGTCTCTGTCAGCTAAGTCTATCTAGAAAAACTGCAAAAAAAAAAAAAATAGCTCTTATACAGGTGGACTGTCTGTTCTTTAGGAAGCTCTGCATTTAAAATTGTATTTATGGACAGGAACCAAGCAGTAATTGCTCTGGAGATTTGAAGAGTGGTTCTGACAAGATTTACATAATTTAGGCTACCTTTGGCTATGACTTTAATTCTAAATAGAACATTTCAGAAACGTGACAATAGAGCACAGTACAAGCTGGCACCATAATAAAGATAACTACTTCCACTGGTTGAACAGAATAATCTTAAGCAACCAACAAGCTTCAGGGAAGGCTTTTTGTTGGGATGGGGGATCTTGGTTAGCTGGTTTTTTTAAAGAAATTTTAACCAGGTCACTATAATGTTTCAAGACCAGATTTCCATTAATATACAATTTTCCAGTAGGGGTAGTTTAGTGGAAGTTTTTAAATGAATCTGAAATCCTCAAGCCTCATTAAAAACTGTGGCCAAATCTAAAAGGCTATCTTATTGACTTGCCTTGAAAGAAAATTTCCAGTTTCAAAATCTAAGCTTAAATACTAATAAAAGAATTTGATCAACCCTACTTCAGCACAGAGTTTTCAGCCTCCATACTGCCACATTTCCTGTGTCCAGTTCTGAATGGCACATAGAGGTCCATTTTTAACTCCCACAGCCAACAAAAATACCGTAACACAGAGCAGCAAGCAAGCATAAAATACAGTTACTCGTCCCTTGCAATAGTTTCATGTCATCTGAGCAAACAGCAGCAATGAAGAGAAAACATTTCATAGGCCTCAATGAAGTCAAACAGCTGGTGGTAAAGAACTTAATTATCCAGACCTGGAGTACTCCAACCTTTCATCCTTCTTCTGTATCACTAAAAGCAGAACCACCAAAACCTTCGCAAGCCACTAATATTTCATCAGCATGACCAGTCACAGCAGGTCACAGATATTACAGATGAAAATTGCAGTACCTCAGATTAACCATGGAGGGTAACTGCTAACCTTAGCTGATTCAAAACATTTGTAAATTCCAAGGATCCATCTTAGCTTTAAAACCTTCCCCAGAATTGAGAAAGGTGACCAAGTAGTATCTCTATGTTGCACTTAGTGCAAACTTGCCATTTTAAAAACAAAAGACATATGGTTCACCAAGCTGTATGCAGATTTGTGGAGTTTGCATACTCTTAACCCAAAAGGTCTAATAGTAGACTGAGCTAAGTCTCCAAATTAGATACAGGCAAACACTAAAAAATTGAAGCTTAGAAGATCTCTCATGTTTTGACACAAGTTTATGCCACATCTTCCAAAAAGGTAGGGAAAAAACCCACCTGCTTTCTAGTAGGTAATATTTTTCTGTGAAGTTGGGAATCTATTCCCACTGTTTTGCATGGGAATACCCTACCTTCCATCACAGTTCAAATATCTTGATTTTTTTTTCTTAATTAAGAAACTTAACTAATACAGTTCTAATCTACTATTTTTGTCTTTCTGAATAATTTTTTTTTTTAAAGAATCTCTCTCATTCGTTCACATATACAACAGTATTTTAGAACCTTTCAACAAGAATGGCTTAAATTAGTTACTAAACAGCTGGCCAAGCCTGTCACATGCAGGCAACAACCACTTTAATCACCTCATTACAGGAATTCTTAATTCACATAATTGCAAATTCTATTGCCATGTTACAGTCAAAAAAAAAAAAACCAACCCACAACCCATCAATGAAGGATTACTAGCAAAATTTAAAACTCCTGTACGCTAAGCATTTCAATTTTAATACCAAAGCAAATAAATACTACCAAAAGTGGATTTTTTTCATTTAAAGATTTTAAAACTGATACAGTTCAAAGGACATACTACTTGAATGTGGAACGTTGCCAACAGTGCAGAGGAATCTGGAGTCAAAACAGAATCAAAAGCTTCAGAAAAACAATTTCCAAAGCATGCATTGATATTATATCTACTGCATTTCAAAGGCTATCATCGCACTCATTTGCACTCAACAACGTCATTCAGCTTCTATCTCTGTGGAAGTTGAGGACAGACAAGCAGAACACTAGAGTTCCTGCCAAATGAACAGGTTATTGACCAGTTTCACCTCGTTTGAATCAGCAAGGTCCCTGTGTACCATTTTGCAGTGAACTTGAGGTTACATAGAAACAGAAAAGACTCATTTCTCTCACAGCCTCTGCCACTGCTTCTAATAATTTAATCTTGCACTTGATTAGCTCATGTGAAGTTTGACCTTAAGAATTGCCTGGTGACATAGGAAAGTGGAATAAGATCTGGCCTAAATCAATGGCCACAATTTCTCCCCAAGCTCTGCTTCTCATTAGCTCACCACCTCTGAGAAGTCAAAGAAAATTATTGTACTAGTTATGCCTATACTGTTGGTGGGGCATGGATTCAAGAACATGTCTGGTACATCCCATAATTCAACTTTGCACATTCATGTGGTAGCACAGTTGAGCTTTTTCTCCCCCACCACGTTCTGTTCTGGAGCTTCCTCAAAATCTACACTTCAGTGTATTTGTGAATCCCAACAGACACCAGGTGATTTGCTCAAATGGAGCAGACAGGCACATGGAGGGACTAAATCAACAGCTGCCTCCGCCAGCAGAAACCTTGCTCAGAGTTTTTAAGACTCTCCTGACTGAAGGTGTTGGTCTTCAAAACAAGAGCCCCAGAGAACAAAAGGACTTGAAATAGTAGTTCTGCTGTAGTTAAAAACCTGAAATGCATTCAACCAGTGACATCGTTAAAACCACTCATGATACAAAAAGAGCTACAAGCAATTTGGCATTATTCCATGATTAAATAATTTAAATTTCTTATCTCATTTGGAATATTATATTCCTACTGTGTTTAATGAATGAAATTTCTCAAAATCAGTGACTGTCTGTCTTTTAAACCTCTCAGACAGCTGAATCTCTTCTTCCTAGTCATCTATTTTGTAACTTTGATCTGGGGAATAATATGATCATAACATAAATGTAGCTCTACAGAGTACAAAAACATTCTTTAATAGCAGTCTCAGTCATCTGGCATGTGTTTTTGAAGAGCTTTTGGGGGTTCTTTTTAATAGTTTTTTAATAACAGGCAAGTTGACATTAGCAAGTACTTGATGTTTTGCTCCCTTCTGCACAGCAATTCTAATTTTCATTTCTGTTATTTCATTTTCACCATAATTTTCAAGCATTGCACAAAACTATGTTACAGAAAAGCTGAAATAGCAAATATCAGTGTTTGGCATCAGGGACATACTGTTTCGATCACAAGCAGTCACACCTAGATTCCCAAAAGCAATACTTATGATACATTAGGCAACTACACATTTATTTAGCCAGCAGAGGTTGAAAACAGAGACTAACTTTCAGTAAGCAAGTACATATACTAACTGACTTTAAAATTACAATGTGCTACACTGATTTAAAAGCAAATAATATAATTTAAAATAATAACTGTAATAAAAAAAACCTACAGTCTATGACAACAATGTAATACGTTACTGGTGTTTAAATCATACTAGAGACCCCTGAGTGCGATCACAAGAGTTTCAATGGTTTGTGGTCTCAGTAGCAAGCTACATATATATTGTTCAAGACTCAAAACTGTTACAAGTCTAACTCAGATGCACACCAGAAAGTTAAAACTTAAATTAAATACAGTGTCTTTCAACCAAGCCTTGTGAGAAGCCTCAGCATCCCAAACTATTTTTCAGAGGTCAGCTACAAGATGAGTTAGAAATCCCCTAGTTCTGTTTCTCTTAACATTAAATAGGGTTTTGTGCAGAACAACACTGAAAGCAGCATCTAGTCTGTTCTTTTCAGCCCCAAGACTATTAGTGGGGTATATATGTGAAGTGACATCTAACCAAAGATAACAGGACAGTTTCACCATATCACTATGATAGATAAATATATCAGAATTTTAAAAAGATGATAAGGAAGCAATCAAAGCTTCTTTACTATGGAGTTACTCTTTTGAACTCTCCGCTAACGGAGGTAGAAAGAAACACAGTATTCTATACACAAGGGAATCCTTTCTTTAAAATGGAAGTACACACATAAACTAACTGCAAGAAATTAATCATTTCTGAAAGAAACATCTTTGCAATTCACAATTCTTCACAAGATAGATGAGAACAATTCTCTGACCCAGGTCAGAAAAATTAAACAGATTTACCGTAATGGTTCCCGTTTTGGAAGGCTACCAAAGACAAGAGGGAAAACACTATTTTGGGACTGCATACAGTGAAAATGTGTTCATATTCACAGTTATGCAAAATGAACCAAAGCTCATTTATTTCACTTGGAATTCCCTTAAGGCCCAGTGCTGCTGAATGCAACAAAACTACCTTTTAAATTTCCCTTACATACCGAGGACAAAAATGAAAACAATTTTTTTAAATTCACTTCCATCTCCTTGCCTGAAACAGGTTGTCTTCCAGACACACCCACCCTTCCCTCTTCTGGAGACAGTCTTTACTCATGAAGTACCAACTCTTCATATGCTGAAAGAAGAATATTACTCTCTTCTTCAAATTGTTGCTCTTAGATACCTAAACCTGAATTTTGAACGGATTGCTTTGATCAAATAAATTAAGGTTTCCATTTGCTAGTTCCAAGACCAACCCTTTCCTGAATTATAAGGCTCATTAAAATAAGTACCAGCTGATTTTTGATAATGATTCTACAATAAAACATTATAAATATACACCATTTAAAGACAGCCTGCAGAGCTTGTACTCTTGGGTAAATTATTTACACAAATTAGGAGAAACTCCAAGTTCCTTACCTAACAAGCAACAATTGCAGTTTTACATGTGTTGGGTTTGTGTGTGGCGGGGTTTTGGTAGTGGAGGAGGGGGCTACAGAGGTAGCCCCTGTGAGTAGTGGCTGTGCCTCTGCGATAACTAACGTATTTAAGAAGGGGAACCTGGTAGGAGGAGCTGGAGTTGTGAGGGAAACACCTACACAAACACCAAGGTCAGTGGAAGAAAGGAGGAGGAAGGAAGGAGGGGAGGTGCGCCGGCGCAGAGACCCCCTGCAGCCCATGGTGAGAGGGCTGGCTGTGCCCCTGCACCCGTGGAGGTCACCGGTGGAGCAGATGCCCTCCTGCAGCCCGTGGGGGGACACCACGCCGGAGCAGGGGGCTGTGCCCAAAGAAGGCTGGGACACTAAGGGAAGCCCGCGCTGGAGCAGTCTGTTACTGGGAGGGCTGCAGCCCGCAGAAGGAACCCACACTGGAACAGTTTGTGAAGAGTTGCAGCCCATGGGAAAGACTCATGTTGGAGCAATTCATGTATGACTGTGTCCTGTAAAAGGGACTCCACGCTGGAGCAGGGGAGGAGTGCGAGGAGTCCTCCCCCTGAGGAGGAGGAGGGAGCGGCAGAAACAACGGGTGATGAACTGACCACAACCCCCATCTCCTGCCCTCCTGCGCCACTGGAGGGGAGGAGGTAGAGAAATCAGGAGCAAAGCTGAGCCCAGGAAGAAAGGAGGGGCAGGAGGAAGGTGTTTTTAAGATGTGGCTATATTTCTCACTGTCCTACTCAGATTGGTTGGTAAATTAGTGTTGGTGGTGTTCAAATTAAATTAATGTTCTTTTTTCCTTCCCCTAATGAGTCTGTCTTTTGCCCACGACCATAATGGGTAAGTCATCCCTTCCTGTCCTTGTCTCAATTCCTAGGCTTTCTGTTTTATTTTAAGGAGTGAGCGAGTGGCTGAGTGGTGCTCAGTTGCCCTCTGGGTTTACACCATGACATACAAACAAAACCATCCAGGGTGATGACACTGGCAGGAAAGAACCTTACAGAACAGGCCAGTGTGTATAACCTTAGAGCAAAAATGAAGGACATCTTCCAGCTGCACACTCATAAACAGTTAGCGTAGTCAGAGAATGCAAGTGATTCCTCCCAATCTAGCTCCAGATCTGTTCAGATAGCCGTTTCCCTACTCTTTCACCTTGGACAAAGTCTTACTCAAAGCTCTCAGGCCCACATACTATGTTGAAATGGAAAACTGAGAAACAAAATTTTCAGAGTTACAGTTTCAGAATTTAGAAAGTTCTCAGTTTCAAAGCCAAGGCAGATCAGCAGTTTGCCCTTGAAATCAAAACTTATGATGCAATTTAAGACAAAACAATAGTTTGAACTATCTTAAAGGAGAAAACCCTATACTATGATCTGGCCCAAACTTGGAACAAAGTGCAATTCACACTACCGTTGGAGAAGTAGTTTTTAAACATAGCATTTTTTCTACTAGAATATAGTTTTCATTCTACTCAAATTATTTATTCTCTCACTACAGCAGAGGCTTAATTAGAGGAATATAAGAAAGGGTTATTTGGGGGGTTTTTGGGACTTAATTTAAAATGTCAAGTACATAATAAACAGTAAAAGCATTCATAATTACTGCATATATTGGTAACTTTGTTGGAACTTACCATAAAAGTTAGGGTTTCTGCACATCTTCATTACATTTAGAATTACTAGCCTTATTTAACTACAAAAGGAAGACACAGGGTGCAGCTCAGCTGAGTGCCACAGGGAGAGCGGGGCAGGGGGAAAGGAAGGACTGCTATTACATTGAGGCACACATTCAGGCAGAAGTCTCTTCACTGCACCAGCTTTAGCTGGCTTATTATTAAATCTGAAAGAAATGGCCCTGGGATCAGCAACTGATTTCTATGTGCCAGTGTATTATTTGTATATGTAGATTTCCAGGGGTGATTTCCCAGCTATTGTCAGGGCCATTAGAAACCATCTTTCTCCACTACAGTGTAGGTCTATTAGCATAGCGATATTCTTATGAATTCAGACAACCAAATCATGTGGAGAGCTGATTGCTAACACTAGCTATATTATTTCTATTAATTCTTTACAAAGAAAAAATATCTTATCGCACCTTAGCTAAATCTGTAACTACTGGGACTGCTCTCCATTTCTTTTTTAAATGTATCCATCCATTTTTCACATCCAAAGCCCACAGTTGTAATTATTCAATACCCTTTTAAAGTATCCCAAAGAAAACAAGCTTGCTTGCATATTGAGAGTTTGACCATAACAAATGAAAGTAGACCATCCCTCTTTTAATAATCTGGTGTTATCTGAAAGTTTAGAGGATATTCCCCCAAAACCACACTGGGATACCTAATCTGTGCCTGGGAAACTGCTACCTGGGCAATTTTTCCATTTCCATGCGGTCATTTTTAGAATCTCCCTTTAATTCTAAAACAGATTGCCTCCAGAAGAAGAAAAATAAGAAGAAAAAAATAAAAAAAATTTACCTGGCTTCAAAATAACCTAGCTATTATAAAATTCTTGGGTAATACTTTTCCATTTTACAGTCCAGTGAACATTACAGAAAACATACATTTACATAAATGTATTTGCAGAATCCTTAACCACCTGTCAGTCCTTCCCACAGCCCTCACAAACAGGCTGATTCTTCATTCAGCATATTCTTCTCTTCTGTTCACCGATTCTACTGCAAGAAAGAGGATGTGACTCTGAAGAAAATATAGGACCCCATCATCCATACATGCATTTTAAAGTGAAACTCATTAGCTTCACTGAAGGCATAGAATATACTTTGATATCACGTCAGTATAGCATAGAAAGTATTTGGGCATAAAGACATAAAGAAGCACTAGGTAAACTATATTTTCCATTGATCAGGTAATACAGACCTGATATACGTCTAGCAGAGAGCTGGTAGCATCTTCTTGATCTGAGCTACTCAGCTCCAGTTAAACACCGCTACATAAAATGGGACAGATGGTTGGTAGGAAGCCCTACCCTTGACACAAATCACTCCTTTACTCCCCAGTATATCACCTCATTTGCCTGAAGGAGGAAAGGCTGATACAAGGGTTTTTTAGGACAAGTGAACTTCTCCATATCTAGAAGAATTTTCTTTAGTGCAAGGGAAACACTGCTGCTGCGATAGAGCTAGAACCCAAGCGGCCTCTATCAGAAGGCAAAGCACAGTAAGGATTACACATTATTTCAAGTAATGAACAATTACTTTAACAGCATACACCTCTGGTATTCAGCATGACCCAAGGCATTTAGATATTCCGTTTAGATAAATACTTCAGATTGTTTACAGGGGAAAATATTCATGTTAAAATGTACACTTAGCAGCATAAATTTGAGAATTTCAGTTAACTGCCAGTACTAAGAAGGAGAAAGAGGCAGGATAACTATTCAGGTTAAAGCAATTAACTTTGCCAGTAAATTATGAGAGTGCACCAGGAAACAGGGCAAATTAAAAATGCTTTAAAAAAAAAAAAAAATCACTACTCTGCGCTCAGTCAATTACAAATAATAGATTTTTTTTTTTTTAGAAAACTGTCTCTAAGCAGCATTTGCCATCATTATTTTGGCAGCCTCGGCAGAACAATAGAATCCCCTATTTCACAACATCCTGAAAAGTACAAAGATTGTAGTTTAACTGCACAGGACCTTGAGGAACGTGTAAACAAAATAAACGTTAAAAAATTCATAGTGGAGTGTAAAAATGCTCACAGCTTGTAGCACATGTTAACATCCTTGACCTTAATCAGATTGTTTGAAGCCATTTATGAACTTGGAGTGAAGAAAAAAAAAAAAAGTAAATTACATTTTAGAACATGTTTTGAAAAACAGTAAAAAACTGGCTGGCATAAGATAAGATACATGCTGGGCTAGCGTGCTTTTCAACCTCCCCCTCGAGATGACACGCTGGATCCCAGTTCTGTCACTCAGACAGAAAACAGTAAATGGGGAACTCCGTGGCATTTCTCACATACCCAAAGAGAAGAACAGAAGCAACTCTGTGCTATGCGTTGTGCGCCATATATTGTTCTCATGTAGCAAGAGGATTCACTCACAATAATTTTGGAAGTCTGAATGTGTGGCTTGTGATGCCTTCTCAAGTGTTTATCACCACTTCCCTTGTATCACGTCCTTATTGACATACACATGCGTGCACTTGCATGCACGCACACGTAAATTCAAATATCTGACTTGGAAAAGCAACACATTGAGATGACACATTTGTTTTTTCAGGCAACCATTTAGCATATAAAGGGAAAGCAGTCTGCTGCATGCTTACAGAACCTCATGGACTAGCTGATCTAGGGAAAACAATCTCGAATCACTTAGAGCAAAGATAATGATTCTCTCTAATGTAATCAGCAAGCTGCTTAGAGCACAAATTTACTGTGGTACTTGCAGCAGAACAAACAAACCTCATCCATAGTCGTACATACCCAAATCACCATTTCAATTTAAAACCATAGATTTCTCAAAACAAAATGACTGAGTTCTGAGAAAAATTTCCAAATTACTTTTTTTCAGATTTTTGGGACTTTTAACACTGATTTTTCCACTTCTAAAATCCAGTTACCATGAAAATTAAACTTATACTCATTTATTTATATTAAGAAGTATGAGATGAAGACATAAGGCATGGCTTAATTAGATATCTAGAGATTTTCCATGTTTTCAATCTCTATATATCCTGCTTCTTTGCAGCAGAAGAGCTCTGTGCAATGGAGCAGAGGGGAACAACACTACAGTCTAAAGACAGGGTAGATCCAGAGCAACGCTTTGGGGCTATAAATTAGAAGGTGCAACACTGCAGAACAGAGACTGTGCAAAATTGTAAGGTTTGACTTGCTCATGATACTAAGGATACTACAAACGATAATGGAAAAGCTCTCCTCATTCCCACCTCTGTCCTGCACAAAACACTTACATACCAAACCTTGAGACTATCAGATCAAAAAGTGCTCAAAGAACACAAATTAACAACCTCACCTATCCCCACTGACACCAGATTAATTCAAATTTTTTTCTTCTCTCTTGTATAACTGCCCAAATTAGAAACATGCATGAATGACAAATTTCAAAGAGGAGAGCTGGGGAAATTGTCAATAGAGTAGGAACTAAAATGAGTGAGAGAGAAAGCTGATATACTTTCCTGTCAGTCTATGAAGACTTTACATATTACAGTTACAACATCAGCAGCCTTTGCCTATTATGCCGGAGCCTCATGTGGCATTAACAGATGCAGATCTGCTGGCTGAAGTCAACTGAACTAATTTAAAACCAGTCAAGGTTCAGCTGCCTTTGTGTCCCCTGACACTTTCTGGGCATTTAAGCCTTTTGGATGATGGTGCTTAAAACAACAAGACAGAGGGCATCATTCTGTTACTGATAAATCCACAAAATAATAAAACTAAAACCAAAACTAATAAAGGTCAAGATATTAGAAATTTTTTTTTAGAATCCATAGCAAAATAAATAAATCCATTTGTTAAAAATACTATCACTAGTAAGCACCACCTGACTAAGCAGCAATTTTCACCTGGTGTAGCAGCTGACCTTCAAGAAAAACTCCACCTATCATTTCAATGTATTTGCACCAAGCCTGCTGTTCAGTACACCAAAAGTACAAAATACTGCTGGCAATCCAGGAGTCAATCTCTTGCTTTAATCTTTCACTATTATTTTTCTATATGGAATACATCAAGTAGGTGTAGTTTTCCAGTCCAAATCTTTTTTTTCGTCGAGTAAGGAGTTTTTCCTGTGTTCACAAATAACAGCATGTTTTGTTTATTGCGTTTTGCTCCCATCTTTATATGCTTTCGCATCCATACATTTATAAACAGCATACTAATGTCTAAAGATGGTTTTATTTATCAGTAACAAAGTTACATATAACAAACATCTAATTATTCATGGCCAGATTAGAGTATGAATTTGGCTACCCACAGAAGATTCCCAAATTACTCTGTACATCAAATTATACAACAAAACCAAAAATAAGTACAGATGAAGAGACCTGAAGCTTCAACAATTTATTATTGAAAGCAGTTGCCAAATTTTCCATATTGCAAACAACTAATGCTTCCATCCTAGATGGATCAAAGACAAAATACAGAAAGGGGCTTTTAAAACACAAAACCAAAGCAAAAAACCCCACCCACAAACAGAAGGGGAAGTTTGGTAACAGATATGCAGTAGCATTTCTTCATTCATTAGATCTCTACACAATTCCTAGTAATGGAATTGTTGGGAGGAATTGTTTTGGTTTTGTTTTTCCTGGAGTTTCTCCGACAACACATAGCTTATCTGTAGAAGTCGCAGCTTGTTACCTTCCTAGCCATCCATAGCTATATACTATTCATCAGTTCCCAGAACAGATCAATTTATGACTCTGATTCATGTTTTTGTGAGCAGTTGGAGGGTTTTTGTATCCAATTTATTATTTTGACAGGTATTTACATGACAGCTGATTTGCATCATGAGGTCTCTAACGTTTAGCTGAAAATAAAACTTTCTTACCGTACTTCTTTCAAAGGGTACTGAAAGAGAACTGATCAAGTCAAGAAAACTCACGCTTCAGCAGAAGCATAAGCCCTGGAGAGGAGAACAAATTAGTCTCAGTCTAATCTTTGAAAAACAGGTCAACATGGACCCTTCATGTAACAAAGAGATTGCTATTCCATAGGCTTCCTACTTCAGGGAAACAGCACCCAAGCTCCAGAGCCAGGGCAAGGGCAGGTTTTCCGAAGACGGTCTGGAGGGCTGGTATGGCAGAGGCCTCCCATCTGCCTGGCACACGTTCAACCCTGCCCCACTCCAGGGAAACCTCAGGCAACCAGAGCACGATCCAACTCCAGGGGTGACCTCAAAGCAAACATTTGCCTTTCTCCCAGACAGCAAAAGCCAAACAATACTCCTTCTGCACTGCCTGACTGGCTTAGTCCTGCTCCAAAAAGACATTTTGGATAACACTTCTGAAACTTCAAATTGTGGGACTGAGTAAGATGGGAAGCCTGATACTACATGTATCTAAATTTTTGGTTCAGGGAGCCGAGGGCAGGAGAGCAAAAACCTCAGACTTTCTCTCTGTAGTCCTTGCCTTCTGGCCATAAACAAAGCATAATTACAGCCCTCCTCTATGATTTTCACCCAACCTCTATAGAGGTAAAACAAATTTGCACAGAGGACAAGCACAATGCAATTGCATTTATACTGCAGAAACTTCAGCACCTTCAATTTTGTTGCTAGCCTGAACGGAATTTTAACACAATGCTGCAATTTGTATTGAAATATCAATAGCTTTAAATTTCAGAACAAGTTTCCTTTATTGAAAATTAAATTAAGGAGTCCACAAAATTTGAGGTCCATCAGCTTTGCAGTTACTATTAGGAAGTTCAGATTTAATTCCATACTCTGCATTTAAGGAAACTTGAGATCTTGCTGTCAGTAAGTCAGCACAAGTCACAGCAAGTTGTAGCAGTAAGGTCACTGTCAATGCACCTGGAATTATATGCAACAAATTTGCATTCTTTTAGCAGCAAGAAAAACTGCAGTAGTCTTGAAGCTGTAGTCCAATACATCTTCAATTCCAAATATTAAGAAATGCTCTACTTAAAGGTGAAAATTGGCTGGCATTGTAAGATAGGCTACTGATTTAGCTGGTTTATTGAAAAATAATTAGGCTCAAAAGGTTAAATGGGTGTTAAATTGGGAGCAGATGGTTAAAATTTGATTTAGGAGACAGTATATTTCTGATTGCATGGTGAACGATGAGTGGGTGTTGAAGTCATTCAGCCTCTTGAACAACTAGACTTCAGTAGATGGAAAAAGCAATCACAGTTTAACTGAACCATTTTAATGTTTTTCATCCTTACGACATCCTTTCTAACATATTTGAAATATTCTCCACATAAGGTAAATAATAATTTACTTTAATAATGTGGCAAATAATTAGTTCATTATATTAGTTACTAGTCTGCCTTGATTAATAGTTAGGAATAATTATCATAACATACAATAGTAAGAGTCACTAAATATGTCAAGTTCAATGGCTTCTTAAAAATTGAAACATAATATTGATATGCTTAGTGACACTGAAATTATGTAGCATCTGAAACGTGGATCACATGAAAAATAACAAAAACCACCAGTACAAAATGACAAAAGATAGCTAACGCAGAAGAGGATGTTGGGATGAAAATTGAGAAACTGGACAAAACAGGAGGAGAGAAAGAGCTATAGGGTAAAATAAAACTAGGAGACAGATGAAGAACTGGGGATTTCACAGAAAACTGGAAGAAAGAACCACTCCTCCCTCAAGAAACAGGGAGAGAAAGCTAACAGAGAGATAAAAAGAACGAAAATGGAAGAAACAAAAAGACCTGACTAAACTAAACTATGTCAAGTCCCAGATGAGGCAATTAGACTAAAAGAACAGCTGAAACAGATAATATCCCTGCAACAATTTCACAAGAATTAAGTCCAAGGAAGGGACTACATAACTTACACAGCAGGGTAGAAAAATCCACTTTGAAGCGTTCAGGAAACGAACAACCCTGGCATCTGAAAAAAAGGACCATCAGTCCAATATTGCATATGTGGCCAAGTGCTTACCACACAGAACGTACATTCCCTCAGGAGCTCTTCAGGCTTAGCGCCTTGGACATGGGAGTCTGGAACCGTGACACTTCATAAGCATCTCTTCCTCTCAGTTTATTTAATGAAAGCAAGCCCACACATAGAAAACTGCATTTCGAGCTCTCACTTACGGAAGTCAGTAAGAAATTGAGACACAACGATATACAATATCTGACAGAATCCCAAATTTTTTTAGGGTGTGGTTTTTTTTGGTTTTTTTTTTAAAGAGGAACCTAAATGAATGCTACAGTGAAAAATCAAATACAGCAGTCATTGCTCTAAAGGACTGATCAAATTCTGGACAGCAGGATCAAACTGGTGTAGAGAGTATGACCCATTCACCAAATCAGACCCAACTCCACTGCAATTTCTGCAGTTCCTTAAGAACAAAAGGTCACTCACTCCTACTGAGAAAAGTCAGTAGGCAGAGGGCAATGCTATTGCAAGAGACAGCAGGTTGCCCTGCTACCAGTGAGGGAAAAGAACCATGGAAGGTAAAGCACATTCTGTACATTTTCAAAAAGCCCCTTTTAAGACATAATTCCACATATATTCAAATTTCAACTCAGCAAGAAAAGAAGCCATAAAAAGGATTTAGATATTTTCTTTTATGTTCATCACCTTTAAACTTGCTGTTTCTCTAGGTGCCTTTCTTCACTAAACCTTACTGATCCTCTTACACTACATTTCACATCAACCAACACTATTCCATTCATGTTCCAACCCACAAAACAATTTTTTTTTTTAAGATAGCCAACAGTCATGATTGTTGGAGCATGATTTAACAGTGTGTTTGTCTCCCATTTGGGAATCTGAGCCACTGAAAGGGCACTTTCTCATCAACTGCTTCTACTGTGACAGATACTATCTCCGTATCGTCCTACGAATAGCATGGAAGAGGGAATAATATCAGCATTCAGTTCCTGGAAAACAAACCTATTCTGTTGTTTGGCTTTCAGTCTGTTGCAGCAGCAAAGTAGAAGTACACATAGTACAGCTGAGTCTATTAGTAACAAGGAAGAAAAAAGAACAAGGTAATTTCAAGAACTGAAAAGGCTCAGTCAAGTTATTACCATCCTGAGGTCTGCAAAGCACACTAAACTTTCTACAAAACAGCATTACATCCCTGTACTGTGCTAATCCTTAATTAATCTACAACCTGTATCTGTGCAGAAACAAGTATCTGAAATATTACTTACATTAGTATTGTCGTAACCATCATGATTATGCAATTTTAAAGTAGCTCTGTTCTATTTTACATTTGCTCCTTCTTCTGAAAGTTGATCCTCTACCTTGCCTTTGGTAGATTGCAATGAAAGATCTTTTTTCAAACTAGTGAGATCATAAAGTAGGATTTTCAATGCTTTTATAAATAAGTTTTCCCCTCAGAAAAAAACAACAAAAAAGCACAACAGTTTACCACTAATATCATTAGTAAGCTTAAAAACCCGTCCTGAGAATTTATAAATAGCCTTCCGAGATGTTCCTAATCTATCCAGCCAAAGATACCATATTCCTCACTTACAACACACACAGAAAAAGTTTTTAATAATTTCAATATTCATGCTATTCTTGGTTTATTTTGATTAGCCATCTTTCTCATTTATCCTTGATACACTCAATGTAATAAAGCACACTGATTTTAATCTTTCTGTTCAGTACATTTTTTTAATCTTTATAAATATATTCAGAATGTACTTTATTTTCCATTTTCCACTGCTTTATAATTTAGTCTTACCCTTGAAGAAATAACCTCAATTCTGATATTTTATCACTTTTATGACATTTGAAAACAAGTGTTTTAATGATGTAGAAAACTGTCTTTCATCCATCTAGTTCATTCTATAATTTTAACATGATTTGGACATTTTTCCCACTGGAGAGAATATTTAACATCATTAGTTTGCATACAGTATGTGCACATCTCACTCATCTAAGAAATCAATGTAACATTTATACAGCAATGTTGCACTTAAATCTGAATTATCTCATCTCAAATCTTTCATATACTAAGGGCATAACCCTAAAAACCTTAAGCCCAGAGTACTCTGAGTGAAGTCAAAATGAATGACATATGGGAATAGTTTGGAGAGCATTATACCTTATCTGCCTCTCAGTTATTGTAACCTCTATTACTGGTAGACAAATATGAAATTACACACAAAGTGTAAACTGATATATTGCTGACATCAAGTTATTTAATAAAAAAAGAACAGATTTTCTTTGGTATAGAGTTTTAAGTAATAAATCAGGGTGGACTGTACTATAGAACTTTCATCTTAAGGAAGACTACAAGCAAACATAACTGTGCATTAATGTACATCTCAACCACAAAATCTTATTTCACCAAAAAGGACAAAAAAGACAAGATAGTCTGAATCATGTGATATAGTCATCTGTAACAACGTGAAGGAACGTTATTTTTGGCACTATGTGCTATTCCAAATAAAGTTCATAGGCTACATTTGCTGAACTTGATTATCATTCAGCTCTATAATTTGAAAGAATAACACTAACATACACTATTCCTTCTAAAATTTTCAAAGAAAAAAGGTATATTGACACTGACTGCAAGATAAAGATGCCTAAATTATGCCTTTGGTGAGCTCTGCTTAAACACAAATGTTTGCTTAATGGAAAGTTAAACAGAACTAAACCTGGAAAATTCAAAGTTTGGTTAACCTATACTAACTTTTGATTAGAATATAATATACCCTTTTGCATAATACAGACTAACAGTCAGTATTATGGAATTCCAAAAATATACTCATTCTTTAAATAAGAAATAAAAAATGCATATGCATTTTTTTTTAAAAAAAGGTAAGTCTCCTGTGAAGTATATCAAAGGATACTTTTTGAAAGAATATTCAGTTCCTACAGAAAAATTTCTCTTCTTTACACCCATAGACTTTTGAATCTCATTCCACCTACTCTCAGCAGCTAAGGTTTTACCACTTAGGGGGAACTTTCCAGATACTCTTCTCCACCAGCTTTTAGAGGCATCCTGACTAACAGAGTAATAAAATCTCAAATTTTTATTGAACTGGGCGGGGGGGGACACGTCATTGTCTTCCTTTGCTGAGAACCCAAAGGAGTTTAAGGAAGTTTACTGCGGTGTCTGCTCTGGAGCATAAACTGAGGTCCTGTTGTAGGGGACTCAAGATAATTGTTAAATTGAAGATAAGAAAGTTAATTTACATGACCAGATAGTACTTGACAATCCACATTACATTTAGAGTGCTGTAGGTCAAGCAATATCTAGTGTGAATGAGGTTGGGGGGAAACGGCATAAGGAAGGGGAAAACACTGTCCACTTTGTTCACGCCCTTGTCACTTGCTCTTCTCTTACTGCCTTCACCTGCGTAAAATACAAGAGTTTTAAACTCAAAAAATCCACAGAAAATACACACTTACTTTTGGAATTAACATACTTGATTCTTACTTCAGAAACAGTCAATATACATTTTCACCCCTACTCTTCATTAGACCTGTTAGTCTAACCTCAGTTTCTGGAAAAATTGTGAAGAAGATTATACTGGGTGCCATTGAAAGGCATTCAAAGGATAATGCAATCATCAGGCACAGTCAGCATGGGGTCACAAAGGTCCTATGTAACTAATTTCATACCCTTCTCTGATAAAGTCACCCACCTGGTGGATGAAGGAAGAGTGGTGGATGTAGTTTTTCTGGATTTCAGTGAGGCTTTTGGTACTGTCCCTCACAGCATCCTTCTGGACAAGTTGTCCAACTGTGGGATGAGCAGGTTCACGGTTCGCTGGGTGAAGAACTGGTGAAGGGCAGAGCTCAAAGGGTTGTAGTGAATGGGGCTACATCCAGCTGACAAGCGGTCACCAGTGGTGTTCCTCAGGGTTCAGTTCTAGGGCCAGTCCTGTTCCATGTATTCATCAACAATCTGGATGCAGGAGTTGAATGTACCATTAGCAAGTTTGCTGACAATACCAGACTGGGAGTGGTGTTGACTCTCTTGAGGGACACGAGGCCTTGCAGAGGGTTCTAGATAGATTGAAGAATCACTGGGCTATGATTAATGGGATGAAACTTAAGAAGTCCAAGTGCCAGATTCTGCACCTAGAATAACGCCGGGACAAGTATAAACTGGGAGAGGAGTGGCTGGAGAGCAGCCCCGCAGAAAGGGATCTGTGGGTGCTGGTCGGCAGAAGCTCAATAGCAATCAGCAGTGTGCCCCAGCAGTCAGGAGGGAAAAACGGATCCTGGGGTCCATCCAACACAGCATAACCAGCTGGGCAAGAGAGGGGATTATCCCCCTGCATTCAGGGTTGGCACAGTCTCACCTTGAGTGTAGAGGAGAAAAGTCCAAAAGAGGTCAACAAAGCTGGTGGCAGGGCTGGCAATTATGTCCTGTGAGGAGCGGCTAAGGACTTTGGGTTTGTCTAGCTTGAAGAAAAGGAGGCCGAGGGACAACTTCATTGCGCTCTGCAGCTTCCTGAGGAGGGGAAGCAAAGAGGGAGGTGCTGAGCTCTTCTCCCTGGAATCCAGTGATAGGACACACAGGAATGGCTCAAAGCTGCGCCGGGAAGGTTCAGACTGGGCATTAGGAAGCATTTCTTTACCAACAGGGTGGTCAAACACTGGAACAGGCTTCCCAGAGAGGTGGTCGATGCCCCAAGCCTGTCAGTGTTTAAGAGGTGTTTGAACAATGCCCTTAATAACATGCTTTCACTTTTGGTCGGCCCTGAAGAAGTCAGGCAGTTGAACTAGATAATTGTTGGAGGTCCCTTCAAACTGAAATAGTCTATTCCATTTTTGTCGTAACAGAGTAAATTGTGTAACATTAATTAGTGGTAATATTTTAAAAGAATACATCATATCCATCATATCTGTTAAGTTGATCTATGCATCTTTGCACAATAACAAACTGATATTGAGCAGCAATGTAGATTTTAAGTACTAAAATACTGCAGAATGACTGCTACTCTCCTTCAGATGAAATTAAAAACGGCGGTCTCTTATGATCAGCTCATTATTCTAAAGGCATCAGCATTCATACAGCATTTTTGCATTAAAGATGACCAGGTCTGCAACCACTTAACTGATGCATAAAGCTCTTCTCAAAAATTCAGTAATTACCATCACCAATTCCTGCTGTATATAGTATCAACACTACCCTTTGACCTGGCTGACTTCTCATTTAGACATTTTTATTTATTTTTTTTAATTAAACAGAGGAATCCAGATGCAGAAGATCTCACTGCAATGGCAAATCACATAGAACTGTTGTGAGAGATGTTGAGAGAACAGTCTCGACCTTCCTTCCAATTTCTAACATATGTTTGCATAGATGCACACAAATACACAGTGAAATGGCCATCACACTCCTCACTTTTTACACCGGTATGTTGAGGAGGTTGGAAATTGTTAGAAAGCATTTTCTCTTAATCTCCTTCTAGAAGTACAAGTGTGTTAGGCTATGCTTCAGCAGAGCTAATCAAAATTAAGTCTTTGTTACAATCTGCTGATCTGGGGAATGCAAAACCTCATGAAGACAGTCAGGCAAGTTCTAGCTAGAGTCCATGGCTTCCATGGGTCTTGAAAGGTGGCCTAGCCTAAGACCAGCAATATCTATGACCTTCAGATCTCTGAATCCAAAAAACAGACAGTAATGTGCAAAGAGCTGCCCATGGGAAAAAAACAAACAAAAAACCTAACACACACACACACCCACCACAAACACAGCCTACACACATACTCCTGAATCTTTCAAGAAAAAAAAAAATCTATCCAATTTTTTCCTTCTGTTACCAGTTAATTGAAAATTCTGTGTTTACTCCAATTTTACGGAACATCTAACTCTAAAATTCTACTCCTTTCCCATTTGTAAATGTTTGCTTACTTACTGGACTAGAGAAGGATCCTATTTCAACATAGGAGAAAAAAAAAAGAAAAAGCCTTGCCTCTTTAATTTCAGTCTTTTTTTTTTTTTAATTTGAAATGGAAAAGGTCATTCATGACACAAAATGCTGGGGATATATTAATGCAAGGGAATGAATCAAAATGGTAACACCTGACTCTGAACATTTCTAAAGTTTAATTTATTTTAAACCACTGCCAAAAAGTAACATTTTTCCCTTGACATTATTCTCCAATTCATACTTAAGTATGTCTTTTATAATTCTGAAAGGCATAACAGCCAGCAATACATCAAAATGAAAGCTGCAGTTTCAGACATCCCATTTCCCTCTTTTACAAGCCACAACAATATTACTTAACAGGCAAGAGCTGGCTTCCTTCAACAGTCTTCTGTTCACTTTGGATAGAAAAATAAATATTCCTGTACAAGCAGAACATTTGAATATTTACAGTTTTGGAACTCCTGCATGACTGGAAAGAAAGGAGAAGGAGACAGCAACATTTTAGAACAATACTTCATCGACGAGATATTTCACACTGTTCCATATTTCACTGGTTGTTCTAAGGAGGAAAAAAAATAACCCGCTTTTTTGAAAAACAATAAATATTTAGAGATTCCCGTTGGAGGAAACTTTAAGTAATAAACAAAGATCACATACAAGAGTCGATACCAGGCTGCACAGCTCTAAAAATCTCTTCCAGCTTCAACAGAATATGCTCCTATCTTTAAATAGGCAAAGTTTTAATATATTTTAAAAGTGCATGGCAATATTTTAGCTTTCTCATCAACATGGGAAGAGGTGTAGAAAGTCAAATTTAGAGATCTTAAGCTGTCATCAGCAAGATTCCACCATTCCACCAAAAAGGCATTTTGACATTGTGGCAAGTTTCAGTGTATATTTTCAGGACTGTCCTAGAAGACAGCAGTCACAATTTAGGAAGTGTCTAGCACCAGGAAAAAAAACTGTAACCTTCTTTCAGGGATGAGAATTCCTTGCTGACAAGAAGCAAGAAGGGCACAGGTAGGAATAATAACCTTAAAGGGGTGAAATGAAGAATTCAGTGCAAAACTGCTTTGTCTTGACTGGCCTCTCCTATGAGGCAGGGAGACAGTGGAGGCACATGAAGCAATAAACCCCTTAGAGCAGGGTCACCTAGACAATCCTGAGTCATGATAAGCAGGGATGAAGTAAAGACCAGAAAGCATCTACTAGAAGATCATGGAAGCACAGTTCAAGTTTCCTTAATCAGTATTTCTAGAATGCATAAGTTCATTCCATTGATAACTTATTTTACCCTGTAATGTTTACATACAAATCATACTGCTTTCTTCATAACAGGTAAGACGTTGCTTTCAGGTTATGTTTTTCTGTGCAGCAAGCAGGAAAGAATGTTTGAAAACATACAGCTACGGATCTCTGGTTTAGGAATACAGCTGAACAGTGAAATGATCACTGTAAAGGTTCTCTCAACTTTAAGTTTTACACTCAAAAAAGCCCACCTTCTAAAGGGAAGGTGAAGAATAAGGCAGAGTAAGCAATTAAGAAACCAAATAACAATTACAGTTGCACCTCATCCTCAATTTACCTACTTGGTATAAATTAACACATGTATGCAAAGCTTCTTTTGAAAAAGAATTAGAAGAATATTCTTCCATTTAACAGCAAAGCATGTATAGAATACTGTAGAACAGAGTTGAAAACATTCAAATTAGCTTACATGTATGCAAAGATGACTTCTATTCCCTGTTATTTAAAGGACAGCTAAAGAAACCACTCCGAAGAATATTCCCAGATTCTTTTGAGTTTTGGAAGATGACAACATTGTTAGCATTAGCAGGTCAGACACATATCCAGCTTATTTCTACTACCAAGCAGAAGGAAACTGAAGACAGTTCAGACCACTATTTGGAGAAAAATAAGTTTTCAAATGCAAAAATAGCGATGTAGAGGTTAAAGCATAGACAGTTTGTAGATTTAGATAAAAGATACTTGCATCTGCTATGGATCGGGAGTGTGGGGGAGCACAGACACTGAAAAACAGAGTCTCCATGAATAAAGTAAAACTAAAAATAAAAGGCAAATAGCACATTCCTGTCTATGACACTCTTGATCCTGGTCTCATGCTGCTTTAAGTGTAAGAGGTCTTTGTGTTCATTCAACCTGGCTGAACACCAAAATTATGTACCACTGAATAAACAAGGACATATTACTGAATAAGGTATGAAAATTCATCCTACCTTTTTGCTAGCAATTTTATCAGGGGCAGGAGAGGGGTAAGCACAGGGAAGCATGATCAAGTCTTCCACAAGGTAGAAGAGAAATTCAGAACATTTCAGATGTGAACTTACTTAAAAGACCAGCATGTGACCACCTATAAGGGAAAAGTAGTCAAACTATCAATAAGGAAAGAAATATAAACACACCAGTGGACCAGAATGGGAACAGGTGCAATTAAAATGCACCTTTACAGGATAAATACCCAGTTTGGGTGCTCACTGCCATAGCCAGAAAGCTTTGCTCAATTCTATGGATCAAATGCAGCAAGACTGTATAAGATATGAGCAGTCAAAAAGAAGCTCTGCACATCTTTTAGAGTTACTATATGCAATTTTTCTAAAGCTTAAATTACATCAATGTATGTAATAGTCTAGAGCAAGCAAACAGGTTGGTAGCTACCTGTATCATCAGGTCAAGGGAAATTTGTTCAGGTGAAGTACAAAGCTTTGGTATATGTCTTCAAGAGACACACATTTTAATCCAAATTGGTTTTAAGATTGTAGATGTTACCTTGTGCCATTTCTGGCACTGTTGGCTAATCAATAAAGTTTTTGGAAGACTTAAACCAGTAATGCATTCATTTTATGATAAGTATGCACAAATAATGTTTCTGATTTTTTCCTGATTTTTCTCTATTAGGACTGAAAATCTTCATTCCTTTATTCTACAAAATAAACTATTAGTTCTGTTAACAGTAGTACATTTATTTGAACAGTTTGCCAAAACAACAACAACAAAGAAGATCAACAGATGAAAACCATTATTTTTTAAAAACAATGGAAGAGTAGAAGCTCAACTTTAATTTTAAGTAAAATTAGTTACAGTGAAGCAGTTTATGAGTGTGCAAAGTGTGGATGAGCATTAGGCTGAAACTCAGAAGGAAAGTCTGTTATATCAGGAAACAGAAATATGAATTACGTTGCCCAGACTGGATCAAAAACTACCAGGTGAATCCATGGCTGCAGCCATGAGAGTATAGGCCATGAAGAGAATCTGCTTAAGACAGCTAGCAAGTTAGAGGACAGCTATGCATGAAGATTTTTGCTCTTCTACTTGTCCCCATGAACACTAAAATAAACAAAAATTTAAAAAACCCACAAACACAAAACAAAGCCCAACACACCCCACACCCCAAAAAAAAAAGAAACAGCAAAGCCATGCATCTCTGCAGATTCCTAGAGACAGAAGCCTGCCCCCAATGCTCTTCTCTCCTTCCCCAGCTTCAGAGTTTTCAGCAGTGGTAGAAAGCTATACTGACATAACTCACGTCAGAGTTGAGAGGGTAGAGCACTGGGTCTTCACATATTCCATAACATGGAAAGAAGAGAAATTCTGAACTTCCTTCAAGGTCTTGCATTTGAGTCTGTGATACTATTTGGATATTTCCTGACATTTAAAGATCATTAATTTTAAAAGCAGTAGGATTTTGCCTATCAAAATCCTATATGCACTATTTTTTGGCTGGGGGGAGGGGAGTGGAATGGGACCAAAAAAAGTCCAAAAGCCAAAAATCAAGAAAAAAAGCTTTACACTTTATTAAGAAGATGAGATAGGGGGAGAAACTGTATTTTCTTCCTGATTTAAAATCTGCCAGATAAAACTCAGCATATTTATTTGTATTACCTCTCCTAAGAATAATCCTTCTTTCTCTGCAGAGAATAGTTTAACGAAAATCATTTTTATTTCAGAACCAAGCAACACGTCAAATAAAAGTAAAATAAATAAAAAAAAAATATGTTTCTCTCCAGGCCACAGACTGCCTAAGTTTTCTAGTGGAGGCTATCAAGCTTCCTTACAAAGGTCAAACTTCAGTGGTATTTAAACCCTCTGATTATTATTAATAGCCTATGACTTAGCCCACGGTGCGTTTTCTAGAATGTAACAGCCTTTCACAGCATTAACTCGGTGCCACACAGGACACATCTATGCAGCAGTCCAGGTGGAGGGCTCAGCTGGCTTTCCAGTAAGAGCTCACAAGCTTGCCCAGGACCCCGAGTGACCACCCGGTAGCTGAGGACCAGGCTGCTACAGCTACACTGCCGCCATGTCAAAAGTCAGTTGCCTACGTTCACAAAAGCTAGACACGTACCTCTGGGTTGCAGTATGGACAGAGCATCACAGTTTCTCAGGTTTTTGTTGACTCACACAATCATAGAAGCATTTCATTTGGAAAAGACCTTGAAGATCAAGTCCAACCATAAACCTAACACTGCCAAGTCCACCACTAAGCCATTTCCCTGAGTGCCACATCTACCTACAGGTCTTTTAAATACCTCCAGGGATGGTGACTCAGCCACTTCCCTGGGCAGCCTGTTCCAATGCTTAACAACCCTTTTGGTGAAGAAATTTTTCCTAACCAATCCAAACTTCCCCTGGCACAACTTGAGGCTGTTTCCTCTCATCCTATCACTTCCCACCCGCAATTCTCCCCACTCTACATTATTTTGCATTTCAAATAATTCTTTAAAGTTTTTAGTGTTAACATATATAAAAACATTCTCTTTTTCCTTCATTTTGCATCTTTTTGAATAGGCTAAACACCTAAGTTTTAATAGCGACTGTTCAAGTGTTAATTATTTTTTTGCCACAGGAATTCTGTTTGCGTCCTAGTTTCTCAGCACAGTTCTCAACCCTAAAATTACTTCAAAAGCATTAATATTATAATATTTATTATAATTAATTGGATTTGGTGGGCTTTTTTTTTTTTTTCACAGGCAAGTTAACTGAAACTGTGAGAAAGAAGTGCAGCACAGCTTTTTCCAACCAGCAGCAGGAAGTCTCAGATCCTGACATTTTAACATAATCATACTGTGATCACTGGTGACCGCAAAAAGAAAGATTCCAAGACAAAATACGGCAAGCACCAACATTTTTAAAGATGGGTCTTTAAAGTGTTTGGTGAGATTCGCAAGATCAGTTAGAATATTTGCCTCCATATATGTCCACAACATGGATCAGAAAAGAATAACTAGTAGAAAAAAAACCTCAGGGAACACAGAAGTACTTCCCATGAGCCTGCCAAAAGTTGCCATTTCATTAAAGAGAAATGCAGAGGAAGTCAGAAATATTGTAAACAATAACTTGGCTTCTGGTAGCTGCCATGTGTCCAGCATTCCAGACATAAGTTCTAGCTCCTTAAAGTCTGTATAAAATTTCCCAAAAGAACACAACAGGGTCAATATGTATAAAAAGAGGAAGGACACATCCAGGAAAACCATACCACCCTAATGCTTCTTCTGCCCCATTTTATTCTCTCTCTCCAGCTATTTTCACTTTGAAAAAAAAAGAAAAAAAATTACATTTCCTTACTGCTGCATATATGTCAACGAATTACTCAGCTTGTTAATAAATTTTGCAGTTGCTCAAGATGGCTATACATGGCTATTAAAATAATTTTGAGCAGAGCAGACTCTATCTATCAAAGCTTTGATAAAACCCAGATCAAGTAACAATGATTACTTATCAGACCCTTGATAAAAAAAAAGTCTTGCTCCTCAAACACAGAAAATCTTATCAGTAAAAACTGATCGTGCACTGTATTTATTTCTCTAAAATCAATTCTAAAATGCCAAATGTTGGCTTCTTACTGAATCCCATTATGCCCTTGGAGTACATAGACATTAATCCTCAAAATGTCCCATTAGAGTTTAAGTCTGTTTATTTAACCTTCCTATGTATCTAGGAGATATCCATAAAATCAAAGACTGTGTCAGCTGAAAGCAGTTCCACCTACTAATTTTGAAACAGTGGTGTGTTCCTGGTTATTTTAGGAGAAGGGGAGGATTTATTTTTTTTTTTTAAGGAACAAAAGATTATTTTTTTCCTTCCACCTCAACTTTGTAGCACATCAGCAAGCCACCAGCATCAAAATAACTCCTGCAAAAAAGGAGACCGAGTGAACAGCTACAGATTCTTCATAATCACTGGTAAATCTGCTCAACAAAGCAGTAGCGCTGCATCCCGTAATCCCTACTCCGGTGAAATTAAACCACCTGAAGCTGGTAGGACATAGGAGCTTGTCACTCAGGCACCATGCTGCCATAGTATCTGCAATGCACTTAACAGAAATAGAATTAATTGTCATCCTCTAAAGAGTTGATCCATTAGCACTAGCATGCTAGGCTGTGATAAAAAAGAGACATCACTGGTAATGCTGAGGCTTATCTTCTCTCATGGGAATACTTCAGAATGTTCTTATATTCGGAAAGCTTTTATACCCTTCTGAAACAGTACATAAATATCCATTTTTGTTTCACTAGTTTTTGTGTTCCACATCTGTTCTATTCTTTATAAATATTGCTCTAAAGGAAAGGTCAATGGCAAAAGACTACAGATATAGTCAGTATTAGGCAGACTTTTCAAATAGTCAAGACAAGCCAAAGTCTAAGAACTTGAGTAAGCCTAAAACAAATGAAAGGCAAGATGCATGTGTTTAAAAAAAAGAACAAAACACACCAAAAACCACACAAAAAAACACACCACCAAAAATCCACCAGTGTTAACTCTCAATAAAAATTCTAGCTAAGAAAAAAAACACCCACAAAACCACACAACCAAACTCTCCCAAACCTAGCAATTCTTTTTAATGTATTAATTCTGCCATTGTTTTCTTCTTTCTACAAAAGAAAACTGAGTATGAATAACTTCAGCTATAGATTGTTTTCCCCAGCTTTCACTACTTCATCTATTAGATAGCTCAATAAAGCTAAAGTATCATCAAGTGCAAGTTTTTGATTAATCTAGGTAACGTATTCAGTTCATAGTTAGTTCAGTTAGGTTAGTATCCTGGCTAATCCTTGCCTGTGATTAGTATTACCAATCTTCTACCAAGAAGGTACATAATAGATTTCAAATCTTTCTATTGAAGAACTCTGTACTCAACAAATGGGTAGAAATTATAATACAGAATAAGAGAAAGTTATAAAAATAAAATAATAATAGGAAGGTAAAGAATTAATATATTTTGTAGAAGTAGTCACATGTCACAAACATGTTAGAGTTACGAGAAGCATTGCTGTAGCATATATTAACTTTTTAAAAAACAAAAGTTTTACAAGGTCCTTCACCAATTGTTTAGAAAAATTACACTGCAGAGTCATAAAGAGCAGATGTCTTGCATTAATAGATGCCCAGGAACAAGGATGTATATAGTGAGGTGGTAACATTTGCTAATGCCAACAAGAGAGACACAAACCTAAAATTCAAAGCAAAGCTATAGGCTCTCAGTATCCTCACCAACCAAGTAATAAAATATTAAATAAAATTCAGTGCTGACAAGTGCAAACTGTACACATTTGGCAGAACACTTAACCACTTTTATAACATTGGACTTAAAATTAGCTATCGTTACTCAGCAAATAAGTTCTGATGGCATGGTGGAGAATTCAGCTTAGTTCCCATGGTTGGTCAGAAAAAGAATTTACTCAATAGTAGTGCTTAGTGAAGATACTAAAGTAGAAGGCACCATTTTGTCCTGAAGTGTCATTAGTAGCTGCTGACAACCCAGATGTGAGACTAGAATAGCACTACAGCCTTTCTTATAAATTAGAGGCAGTTGACTTATTCAGGAAAAAAGAAAATCTCATTAAATCTCAGAGAGGTGGGTATAAAACCCAGCATTTTTCTTCTTGGCATAGCCAGGAGCCTGTGGAAGCATGGCTACTCCTCACTGCTATCTAGCTGACCTCCTCTTTCCCTCCCCTTCCCACCACCATCCTAAAACACCTTCTGGTCCCAGTGTGACCAGGACCTTGTCCTCACTATGCTCATCCCCGTGCTAATAGCAAGATGACACAGAGAAGTCATCCCTCATCCCTCCCACAGCAAAGCCATGGCAGCTGGGTTACAGTTAGGCCCTCAAGAGGAGGAGAACAGCCCCTCCCTGAAGGACTTTTCAGCAGCCACAGCACATCCTCCTAAGTCAACCCTGCTCAGAAGGGCAGAAAAGAAAGGATGTGGGCAGAACAAAACAACCCTTTATGCTTTACTTCCTAAAGGGGCAGAGAGTACAGCACAGATCAGGCACAGCAGCACAGAAACAGTTAGGTGATCAAACACGAGAGCCACTGCAGCAGCAAGCGCTAGGGAAAAAAAACAAAAACAAAAAACCAAAAAAAACCCCCCACACAAACCAGTTAGAATCTCCTGGGATGCAATTTAAAGAGCAGCACCCTGATGTATGTATATACATGTACAGCTCCTCTCCTCCCTTCTGCTAAATACAGCCTTCACTAATGAGTATGTGGTGGGGCAGGTACAGACTAGTCAGATGATCTTCTTCCATGGTACAAGGGGCTCTCATCCACGAATTCCTTGGGCTGGCTGGCATCAATCACTTTGCAACTGCAAGATGACTAGCTGTACATATACTCCTCTGGCTTCACTTCTTCTCTCATCATCTTGCTCATAAAAGTCTAAACCAAGGTTAATCAGCAGCCCCTGGCTTCAAATTCCTGCTTTAGGCCAAAAATAAAAGCAAGTTTTGCCCTCGGTGAATTACTTCAGTAGAGTATTTTCTTAGGATTAGTTAACATTAGCATAAGATGTTCATTTGGCTGGTAACCTAAAACTATTATCTGAAGAGATTGCTGCTGCCATCTACTGACAACTTCCGTTATAAACAAAATAACGAAGCAACTTAAACAGAGGTCATATTCTAAAATGAGACAAACTGACTCAATAGAAAAGCCCAGCATGCATAAACTGGCAGCCAGGCTACATTATGTATCCAACAGGATAATGAAGCATGAATAATACTTCATATCAGGCACAGACCCCTTTCGGTGAAGAAAGAGTTTAGCAACAGTATTCTGACAAACTGGTTTACTAAGCCTTATACAGAAGAAAACTGATGCAACCCATCATTTCTGGGGGTGGGTTTTGTTTGGTTGGGTTTTTTTTTAAATAAAAGGTGGGGGGTTCTTCCTTTGACTACTAATCACTCAGCATTAAAGAAATTTAAGTATACTATTTCAAAGATCAATCTTTAACTTTCTTTCACAGTATTTTCTCTTAGGAGTAATATCCCAGTTCAGATTAATATAATCAAGAGTGCCAGTTCTGTGCTCGGTTTGATACAGTTTTATCTCTAAGGGGCTCTTCACTGGAATGCGTTGTGAAGTGAAACGGTTTCATAGGCCAAGCAGCTCTTCCAGCTACAGTCAATATCAACTTCAAAACCCAAACAAAAACATTTCCATGATTCCCTTCAGTGCAGATTCATAGATTGCAGCAGGAGTCACCTCATAATGTAGCATGTTAATCCACCGACATTATTAGTCTTCCTCCACCCCTAGGTTTCTCTCACATGTTAAGAGCTAATATTCAATGAGATAACTGCCAAGTGTTTCAGGTGCAGTTTTCTCAGCTAGAGACTGCTACACATTGTTCGCTCAGCACTTGCACAGAGTTTCAAAGCCTTTCTTGTTTCCAATATAGCTATCAGGTCTTCTCTCACCAAAAACAGACAGCTGTTAAGAGTCCTCTCTAAAAACAGTAACTTGCATTATGAAAATTGTCACCCAAGTCTCCCAAAATAACTATGGAAGCTAATAGAGTTCTGATTTTGCAAACTTATCCCAAATAGTGAATGCCTACTCAGCCCCAGGACTCACTGCAGCCATGCGTGAAGCTGCTCAACAAAAACATCTGCCAGACCCCACACTGTTTGAGAACCACCCCAGGGTTCACTGTAGCACCAAATACAGCAAGAGCCAGTGAACCAAGACAGAATCGCACAAGGATGCTCCATAACCCTTTGTTAAATACACTTATTTACACAATTATCTATTCTTCACAAGATTGGTGCTTGACTACTGCCAATTATGTAATTGGAACATATACAATTCCATATATCATGCAATTATAACATACCAATTGCTGGAGGAACAGTGGAGAACACAAACAACTATAAAAACCAAAACCTAGCTAATTCCATTAGATAACAAATTCAGTGATTTGCTCAGATTAAACATTTACATATATATACACACCCATACCACCAGAGCATTTACAAACACAGATCAAGGACCACAGGACCCTATGATACTAGCCACTGTATAGATACAGAACATAGATGTTATACATGAAAGCCAAAGAGTTTATACACCACAGACATGCAAGCCCATGTCAGCCTATGTTAAAAACAAATGGCATTATCATTGTGAACTTCTTGTGAGCATCATAGCAAAGATGACCTGTGAAGGCAGAACTTAAAGGAAGATAATGAGATTGCACTTTTTATTAAGTGCCTTGTTTTAGTACTTCCTTGTTGGTTTTACAGATCTATGGAAGCAGGCACTGTGTGCTGGACACAGCTCAGAATCAGAAAAAAAAGCTTTAAATGAAGAACAGGTAGGGTACTGGAGACTGGGAAAGATCTTCACAGTGAAAAAGCTTACAAAAGGAAGGATGTGAGAGTCATGCAAAGGAAAGTGTAACAGTCAAAAAGAAGCCTAGGAAAATTATTTTTGCAAGAGCTCTAATGGATATAACCAAATCTCCTATTTCCCAAGATCAGAAGAAGGATATTTCAGTAAATAAAAACACAAAATAAGATTATCCCCGTCCACAGTTTTAGGTGATAGAAAGTGATAGAGTGATAGAAAGAGCGGTTTTAAAAAGAATCTGCAAAACACAGACATTGCCAGAACATGAATACTTAGAAACACATTCCTGTTGAAAGCAATGCTAAAAATGGTATGAGTAGCAGGAAAAGTGATGTTTGCTTCAGCCATCAAAAGCAACGGGAGGAAGAACTTGACAGGAAAGATTAAGCAGCTGTTTGATTCCCGCTGAAATTGAATTCATGGGTAGATGCACAGAGTGAGGTCTCTGAAAGGCAAGATGAAAGCACAGTTTGGACAAACAGGTATTGCGGCAGATCTAGATGCAATTTAGTACTGATGAATATGCAGTTTTAAGTTATATTTTGCTCTTCTATGCTTCAAACTCTAGGTCCAGCACATCATGAATCCCCCAAAAGAATAAAGTCGAAAGAAGAAGTTGAGAATGACCAGGAGAAAATGGAGTCACAGTCAGAGGGTGAGCTAGTATTAGAAGTGGCAGACAGTTGCATGAACAAGAGAGATGCTTCTTAGCCCTCATTTGGAAGAGGTTATTCAAAGGAGATTAGTAAAAGACTGTTGTGTAGAGTGCAAGGGATAGCAACAGGACCGGGGAGGATAGTGGGATGGAAATGCAGTGGGTGACACTGTACACAGATATCAAAGAGCAATGGACATGGCTGGGGAAGCAGGGAGGTCAAGGACAGGTAGGCACCAAAAAAAAAAAAAAGTATTAAAGCATGCTTACACATGGAAAAGCTAAAGGAAAGGAAGACATCATGGAACACGTTAAGCAAGAGATTAAAGTAGACACGGAAGAAAACCAGGAGACAAAATGGAATTATCAAAGCAAGCACAGTTATAAGAAAGGTCTGCCTCTGACAGCAGTGGAAGGGAAGGGAGGGCTTTACTATCTGAAGAGCAAGTTAGTAACAGCTGGAGGCAGGAAGGAGAAGCAGCAAGATAAATGAGGGAATCAAAGATGGCAAAAAGGCAGTAGGGCTTGCCAGGATCCTGTTAAGATGGAAAAAGAGAGATATAAAGTCTTTCAGTTCATAGTAAAAATAGGAGAAAATAATTATTTTCTCATTATTTGATGGGTATAAATTGCATTTTCAAGTACTGCTGGAAAGCAGACTGCAACAGCCGTCAGCACATATACCTCAGTGGTACTGCACAGACTCAGTAACAAAAGCTCACTGTGCCCTTGCTACCCCAAGGAGATGTGGCGTTCTGGTGTCACTGGGCTTGCAGTGGTCTGCAGGACACCTAAAATACACGGGTCTGGGTCAGCACTAAAACTGCTTCAGCGGAACAGCTACTAAGGAAATCAAGGGTTACGCATCTGCTTACTGTTCTGCCCCAACTATTCCAGACAACTTCACACTCCCCACATTATCTCTTCATGAGCAGTGTGAAGACAGCAACTTCCTCCCTCCTAACACTATATTGACATTATGTACGTCATGATTAGTGGGGTTTTAAGGCTAGAGTTTACAGCATTCAACTAGCATAGAGTTCTCTGCATAGCATTCTTCCAATCCAATATGGCTAAAAAACATCAAGAAATATTTTTTAAAAATCTATTTAAATTAAGGCATGCAAAAAAACCCCCACATTCTAAAGTGCCCTTAGAGTATTACATAAGGGGTAACACAACTGGTTATTTAAAAATAGGCCCAGCACAAGCAAGGGCCTTTAACACATAGAAGATTTCTCACTGACAAATGTGTAACTACAGTAACAGGTCACAATGCCTTACTAAGGCAGGTTAAAAAAGCTCACGTGGCAACATCTCTTCTCTCAACACGACCAAATTCATTTGAGTTCTTAACTAAACACTGCCTGATATTTAACTTATGTAGATGCACATGTGTGTATTGTTATATACATATAAAAGCGTCATTCCAACAGTAAGAGGCCAACCCACATCTCAGTTAAGTGCAGGCAGAAGTACACACGAGGTTGGGGCTGAGAATGCTGAGAAACACACAAAGACTTTTAAGTCACGTAAGGGGTGATATGGCTTCTGTATCTGCCTCTGCCACAGTTCTGTCATTTTGTGATTCCTTCTCTATTTAGCACACTTCCTACTGTAAATCAAAATCTTACCAACACAGCAACAACATATTTCACTGAAACTTACTGAAGGGATATTATATTACAGACATAGATTCGCTTACCTGCTTTTTCAGCTTACAGACATTGCCAAACATGGTCAATAGCCAATATCATACATGTAGTATTTAGCCAAAAAACACCCCAGCAGTGACATCTAATCCCAAAGCAATGCTACACAGTGCAGCAACACTTACTCTGGCTGCGCAGACCTTAACACTTAAACTGATACGGAGCATGCTCTAGAAAATTGAAATCACTGCTGAAAAATGGTTTTATAAAAAGTACATCCTTAGCCAGAAGAGACACTTTTATTTCAAGATGCCCTGAAGAGATCACTGACTTGCAGAATGCTAAACCACACACACAGAGAAAACCCCTAGTCCAACAGACCAGGAAAGGCTCCACAGCTTCAATATAAATAAAGCAATCTCACTCTGTAAGAATATTTTTAAAAGATACCAAATTGGAAAGGAAAATACTAAAGCTGTACAGCTATGCTGAAATGCTGAAAATACATTGTGTATGCCTGCCTGACTGCAGAGAAGATTCATTGATACATTCTCACATTTTTATGGCAGAACTTACATACAACTATGCCATGAAAACCTGAATAACATTTTCACAGCTGCATTACAATGTAATTCACATCAGAACCTCAGAAGTATGTCATTATTCTATTATTTCTACCTTGCATGTGGTTCTCTGGTTATTGATTCATGAGTCAATCTGAAATCTTACTTTAAGGCTTTTCTGCCAACTGTTAATAATACATTACACTTGTGATAAATGCTGTTACAACATAATTTATGTTAAGCTTTCACAAACATTGCAAGAAAGCTTGTGATTATTGACAGCACAACCATTTAGATTTGCTCATTAATCTTACCTACAAAATCTTAAGCCCAACAATGCATTTGGTTTAAGGAAAGGTAATTCATTATAAAAGAAGTTTCAAAATATTCACCACCTTTTACTTAATTCTGTCTGGCATTAGGTATATCATAGCACTCCAATTTACACCTGCATAGTTAAGTCTGTCAGTTCTTCAATATAAATCTCTTGGGTTTAGGGGGTTAGGAAAGAAGCGTATAGATTCACTACAGTAGGAACATGCCACACAAGTTTGCTACCACAACATCATTTAGATTAGAGAACAAAGAGACAGGTTTATCATTATACGTATGAAATATGAGGGCTAATTTAAGATACTTTCAGCACTCATAACAGCTTTTATTTTAAATACGGTCATCCATATAACTAAACCTTTTTCATCTACATGATAATTTTTAAAAATCAATACATCATAAAAGTCTCGAAAGGCAACCTTTCACACTCAAAAGCATCATGAGTTTGAGCCCGTACATGGACAATCTGACCTAACAGATTGCAACAGTTGCCTCCACAGGATCTTTAAGCCACAAACTAAGAAAGATTTACACAATAGACCCTAATGACTTTCCTAGAGAATCCGCTAGAGACTATTGATCAAAAATCCATTTTTAAATAAATCCTAAATACATACTGAAAAATAAATAGGAATGTCAAAATGTTTACTCAATAAAACATAATAGCCCCTCTGGAGCTATTACTGAGATGCAAAAACATAATTGTACTTTTTAGGGTATATTTTTATGTGTAGATTGCCAAGTAATTTACAAAACTGGCTAAGTATCAGTGTTACCCCTGGAGAATATTAGTACATGGGAAAATGAGCCATAGATGGGTTAGGTAGCTTCTTTCTTTACTTCAGCAGCAATCACTCCAAATTCACACGTATATAGCAAACAACAGTTTAGGGTTTGTAACTGGAGATGGGGGAGCGAAGAAATCCAGCCCTGAATCAATATGAGGATGAAAAGAGATTGAGAAAAATTTAAGTAATCTTTTTGCTTCTTTCCTGGAAAAAAAAATGCAGAAAATTATTCTGAAGGACCTATGAACAGAAAACAACAAGGAAATAACACAGCATGGCATTTGATATAAAAATATGCACTGTTCTAAAAAAATAAAAAAACCCTAAAACATCAAGAGCAAAACCATTGCTACAAATTCAGATCTTTAATTAAAAACAAAACCAGTACACAATACTGCAATCCCCAAAGAGATCTGAAACTTCTAAAGTTCCCTCCTATGCCAATAAAAAAAGGCAAGTAAGTATATAATACTTATTATATGCGTTAGCAACTGTTGCCCAGCAATCTTCCTCCCCATTTCCCACTCACATGAGTTCTGGAAGAAAGTACCTCCCAGGCTGGAATTGGGTAGAATCTAAGTAAATAACTCACATCCCACATCCTTTAGGTGAGGTACATAGCACTTTCTAGTTCCGAATCGTAACTGTTTTGAACACACTGTCCAATAATACTATTTTGAAGTATTTTGGGCGAGGATCCATAAGAATTGCTCTAAGCTTAGCATGATATCCAACCTAAACATGGGAACTCGAGGTGTTTGGACTTCACACAGGAAGGTTTTAACAACATACAGTGTCCACAGGGGATGGTATCTGTGGTTGGTTGACCTTGGCAGGCTGCCAGCCACCCACCCAATTGCTCTCTCATTCCCCCTTCTTAATAGGGGTGGTGGAGAAAATAAAATTTGAAAGCTCGTGGGTCAAGACGAAGATAGAAAGATCAATTACCATCACAGGTAAAACAGACTCAACCCAGAGAAAATGAGTTTAGTTTACTGCCAATTAAAATAGACCTGGATGGGGAGAAACAAAGGCAAGAACTAAAGCAGCTTCTTCCCACCCTGTTTCTTCCAAAGGCTCAACTTCACGCCTTCATTCTCAACTCCTCTACCTCCTCCTACCCACCTCTCAAGTGGCACAGGGGGGATGGGGAATGGGGTTGTAGTCAGTCCGTAACAGTTCCTCTCTGCCACTCCTTCTCCCTCATGCTTTTCCCCTGCTCCAGTGTGGGTCCTCTCCATGGGCTACAGTTCCTGCCAGGAGAACCTGCTCTGGCATGGGCTGGCCACGGGCTGCAGGACACTCAGGGCATATCCACGTGCTCCAACATGGGCTCCTCTACAGGGTCCAGGGGAATAACTGCTCCTGCACCCGGAGCAGATGAGCAGATTATTCCTCTCCTCCTCCGGTCTTGGTGTTTGCAGGGCTGTTTCTCACACTTCCTCACTGCTGTGCAGCATTTTGCCCTTTCTTAAATATGTCTTCCCAGAGGCACCACTTGCTCTGCTGATGGGCACAGCTGTGTCCTGCAGTGGGTCTGTTGCAGAGCCCCTGACCTTTTCTCTCAGAGGCCACTCCTGCACACCCCTTCCTACCACAACTTTACCACCTACAACCAATACAATATGGTAGGGAACCAATCTGGGAAAAAAAACCCAACAAATCAACCAAACAAAAAACCACCTCAAAAACCAACCAAACAACCAAAACCACCCACACCACACTGAAGTCTACAAATGAAACAAGTTTCACTAACACTAGCAGATGCTGGATTTTGCCTCAGGCCTACAGGTAGGTCTACTTCTTAGCCCAAAGTCCAAAATAACCAACTCCACTGCTAGACCAAGGAAAGTAAATGTCCTTAAGGTGCCTAATAGGTTATTCTGCTGCATCCAAATATGATAAAGTGGACGAATAAACCACATTTTTTCCCTACACTGAAAGTGTACTGCCAGGCTACTTAAGATTTACAGCACAGGTAAGTCAGGAAGCATCCTTTGCAATTTCATAGAGAAGATTCTTATACAAGTAGTATAATTTATGTACATTTGAACTAGAATGAGAGTTTGTTATTAAACTACAGGCATCTGTATATACAGACATGCACATGCCCCTGACAGCAATTAATGAAGAGCAGTAAATCAGTCTTCATTTCATGACAGTGACTTCTGGAGTTAACTGTTCAGTGTTCAGATGAGCTTCTAAAACATCTGAGCTGCTTGACACAAAAGAAGAGTCATAAGCCAAGTCAGGTTCCAGCAACAAAAATAGGAACATGGCTTCATCAGCGCTGTTCTGGGCACATCTTTCACATGCTACATTACTTGAATTAGCAAAGGTTTCAGCAGGATATTAAAAAGCAGAAAATTGGCAACTACATTTATTAAGATGCTTAATAACTTTTACGATAAGGCTGGTTTTGGTTATTATACTGGCAAACTACATTCCCAAAATTCAAACTACAATTTCCTATGGATTTCCTATGTCAAGAATCTGCTTCAGATAGGATTGGGATGCCTGTTCATTTCTACAATGAGATAAGGAAAAGGAAAAAGAAAAAAAAAAAACACCACATACAGAACACAGGGTACACTCCCTTCTGTCCTCACAGCACACAAATTGCTTTGGTTTTACTTAGTATGCCTATAAATTACATCCTTTGAAACAGGGATTTGTGATTCAAGGGAGATCTGTCTTTGTCAAAGAAGCTATCCTTTACAGTACCAAACAGATGAAGCCTCTGAAAATGACTGGTTTACAAATTCCTAGGATATAAGCTGACTAGGAAGTGCTACATCATTTAGTTTTATCTATTGTAAGACACTGCCCTTTAATTACTCAGTGGTCTCTGTACTGAGTCTAGTAAGATGTGACATTTTAAAACTGAGCACTCACTATTTCTCACCACACTTGGGTTTCAGTGGCCAATCATCCTGCGATCATTTGAATTTGTCTGACTTTAATTTCCAAGTTTTTCTCTTATTGTGACCTCCCTAATTAAAGGAGGTACCTGATAAAAATCACCTTTTGAAAACACTTTGACATTAATCAAGCCAGTCTTTTTGATAAGCTAAAATTTGTCAAATCTCCTGGTTTCTTCCATAACTTCTGGAAATTTTGAAAACTTCTTCAAACAAGGAAACCGGAATGAGATAATGATTTCTAGCACTGACCTAGACATGTAGATAAAAATCACCCACCTATTTAACTGGTTGACAGAAACCACAGCATTTCAAGGGAACTCCTATTTATTTACTGCAAGCCTAAATCATTTCAGTATCAAGTCATTTATTTGCGTCTCAGCCTCCAAGTTTCTCAAAATACAACTTTGCATTTAAACAGCCTGAGTGGACCTAGCAGGTTGGTTGATTTGCTGGTCCAACTGAGAGTGCCTCACTCCATTCATCTGCACTTCATCTACACATTTAAAAAAAAAAAAAAAAGAAAAAAACAAAAAACCACCACACACCATATGAACATAAGTAGTAATCAGCACTAAACCCTCTAGTACAGTAACATTAGTTCTCTAAATTTCCAGGGCCAAACTGATAGCTACATTTGATTTCAGCAAAACTCTCCTACTCCTCTCTTCACAGCTGCAAAGTTGATGAAAATATTTCCTGAAACTGTTTCACAAAATGCCAGAGGCTCCCATAAAAATAGGACGCTTGGAGGAACATGGACTAGAAGAGAGTAGTTTGAAACTTAAAGCCCTTTACTAAAAATAGCTTCTGCAAGTCATACAGCAGAACGATAATGTATGAGGGTGTGACAAAGGGGTGGCCCTGGGCTTGCTTTCACCTACAGAAGACTTGTTGGTCCTTTTACCACCCAGGGGAATGCAGCCATATGAAACTCAAGCCAGAGAAACCTTTATGTCATACTGTCTCATTTTGTTTGCATACATACAGAAATCTATCACATGCTCCTGAGCAGTGCTTTGAAAGCAAATACTGCTTTAAAAGTGTACCATATGTGCACATTCATCACTATATTAAAATAAGCCACTATATCACATTGAAAAATCTTTCAAATAGAATATACAATCTGTCAAGCAGTACTGTCATTTCTGTCCGACTGCTGGTCCATACAGTACAAAAATATCCTAGGAGCCAATTATAAAATAGTTACTGTTAACAGGTAAGCGTCTCAAGCTTCATACTACTCCTTAATTCTTTACAATTCAGCGCTATTTTCAGGCAACTACAGAAGCAGTGTTATAATATCAGACAGAAAAGGTAAGAAAAAGAGCAATTCTACACTTAGTGCTTGTTCCTTCCAGAGGATGAGCGGCCTCAACTCCTAATAAAGCCAATGCCAAATGAGGGCACTCAGCAGCTCCTGCAAGACTTTCACTGCGTGTCAGGGTCAGACCCTATTTTAATAGGCCCTTCATTTTAGGCATTTAATTGCTCTTTACAACAAAGCAAGAGAAAATAACACCACTCTTCATAACAAATTTAGTTACAAAACCACACTGAAAAATTGTAGTAGGGGTCTGAAATTGCATCTTGAACATTACCGCAATACCTCGTTTAGCTGCGAGATTTTGATTTCATTATTCCAGTGGATTTGGTGGAATAATTCTGGATTTAGACCCGTGTATGTTATGAGCAGACCCTGGCCATAGACTATTTATGATTCAGCTAAAGGATGTTGATAACATGAAGAATGCCTAGTGTTATAGAAGACAAACAATGGATTTTTTTTCATCTCCACTATTCTAATAAAAGTGATATATTTTTTTTTGTCCCTAAAAGCACAATGCCAATAGCTATCATGAAAAAGGATTACTCAAGTTCTCACAGATTAGACTAACACATCAAGAAAAGCAGTAGGAAAATGAATTACCTTATTTTTCATTAGAAAAAGCAGATTTCCTTTCAGTCGGCACCATCTCTCTCTCGGTTCTGTATGCAAAGAAGTAAGAGATTAATAAAAACAACCTTTTGTCTTCACACATTAAATGCTTCTTAAAGAAGATGCATTAGCTATAAAGGTCAGAAAAGAAAATCATTAACAACCAAAAAAAGCCAGCTTCACTCAGCAGCTGCCTATGTACAACATGCTGTTAAATGCCAAATAACTTCCCAGAAGGTTTCTTCTACTCTGCAGCTGAGAGAATTGGTGACTGCGGCATACACTCAACAGTGTTTTCTCTGCTTTTCTCCCTTTTCCTCACATGGGAGCAGAAACAGCCACTTTAGCATGGAACAGCTTTTGCTTCCATCATTTTGAGATAAAATATAATCCTTGTTAAGACACAAAAACATTTACTATTCCACTTAGATTACAGCATGCTAGTCTGAATTTACAATTTACAGAAAATAGTAAATGAGCAAATGAGACCTAAATATTTACAGTCACTTTGCTATTACTATTTTACTACACTTTTTAGAAGTGCTTAACCAATGGGAATAACAACATATTTGTGTTTATATACACATACAGGCATATAATGAAACTTTCAAGAACAGGGAATATTTTAGAACTTTAGGGTCAGTGAGTGGGTCAAAAAACTTTTAAAAAATTATTCTTCCTAAACTAGCCATTTTTTAAATTGTATAATTTCTCTTTACAAAAAAGCACTTGTGTATATATCTGTAGGTACAGATAGATACATAAACCTATTATAGACATATACAGATAAAGATCTCAGACAAATGTGATCTCTTTAGACAAACCCTGCATCACTTCTTAACAGGGGAAGGAACATTTTTACACAAGATGTATTCTTTTTTGGGTTTTAGAGGGCACATGAAACCCTGTGTCTCCAGACAGCAGCCAACCTCGAATTGCTAGAGAGCTGGAAGAACAGCTGTACCCTAAGTTCATGTTATTCCACAGCTGCCTCTATGGAACTCTTGTACTTCCTCAGAGCTGGCCACCAGTAGAGACATAATATTCACCAGGGGGATGTCTTGTAACAGGAACAAGTAAATAAAATTCTCTTTTCCTCTTGATAATTTCAATTAAGATGTTTCAATAGGCAACATTTGAAAGTCAGAAGAGCTTTTCCCCACAAGGAAGTGGAAGGTTTACACTCACAGGCACTGGGACTTACAATAACTGTTCTTAGTTATAACCTCAGGGTTTGTTGGTTTCGTTTTGTTGGGTTTTGTTGGGTTTTTTGTATTTGTTTTGTTTTTTAGAAAAGGGACTGGAATTCCTGGATCTTGCCAGCCCTACTAAAGCGTAAGAACATTACAGAAAAGAATGTAATATAAATTGATGCACCCCACCAACTAAAAATCTAAACACAGTTATCAGATCTGAGTGTGTTGTTTTATACAAGTACAGGACTCCGCTAAGACTAAATTCCATCCTTCAGAACCCTGCGGACATCAGAAGGAAGGAATCCTATCACATTCACACTGCAGTTTTTTCCAATAAAAGGTATTTTTATATAGGATTAGGGAAGTCACTACCTCATAAGTGCAAAAAATAAGCAAGTGCAAAGACTAGTCAGAGTAACTAAAAATGACAAGTACATCAGAGGATACAGCGACCAAAATGGCTCAAGAGAAATGACCCTTCTCTCAAGGGGCCGTGATCCGATTGCTGGGAGCCAGAAGGATTTACTGGGCACTAGGAACATCCTACACATGCATAGTTTCTAAAACACTGTCCTAGCATCTACCACCACTGACCATGGCACAGATAGCCCACAATACCGGGCTAGATGAATGTTTGGTCTGTCTCTGGTCAACCTAAGGTTTTTAGCATCAATATTAGCACTCAACATACTCATAAGTGAAGAAAAAATTCAAAACATCCTCACAAACATCAGATAGTCACTGGACAGGGCTTCATATACTGCCTACAATGAGAACACAGGGAGAGAATCCCATTGAGGAACCCCAAGGCAGACAGAAGTGGATGCTCACTAGTACTCTGTCTAAGAAGTTTGCTGCATCCTCCACAGGAAATACTTGTTATTAGAAATTGTATAAAATATTCTGAAAATGTGGCACAATTTTCTCAGGCCCTTATCATAATCGAGTCTGTGCTGGTTTCAGGCTGGGTTCTTTTTCTAATAAGATAAAAGTAAATACAATCACAATGAAGGTCAACTGGGACAAGTGAAAATAAAACATTTGCCATTGCTGAAATGATTGTATTAGGACAGATTTTACAGCTAAACAGGAGCTATTTCTTAACAGCTACCGAGGGAATAAGACATTTATTCAAGCTTACTGGAAATTGAAAGACATTTAAAATATGATCCTAAAAGCCTGAAGAAACCTGAAAAGGAGGTGGGAAGTGAGCCATGGAAAAATCTATAATGATAAAAGAACACAGGTTTTAGGGGTGGGAGGGGTGGGTCCTGAAGAACCGGGTATCTAAACTTTAAAACATGGCAACTAATGACTGGTGACTAGCAATCACTAGTAGCAAAAAAAAAAAAAAAAAAAATCTTTCTTTACAGAAAAAAATAATAATAATAAGGACTGCATACTGTTTCTCAGATACATGACAACGGAAACTTGAAAACTTGAGCAAAGTAAAGAGCTGACTTTTAACTTCTTTATTTAGAAAGGTATTTAGCACCACTCAAGCATAAGTAATGAAGAAAACTGAAAACTGAGGGGTATGTGATTAGTGAAACCGTAAGCTGACAACTGCAGAAAACATGCGCATCAACCACAGGTAGTTTTCAGTGCAAGTCATTTTTACCTATTAATTTTTCATCCCCGACCACTCTGCAAATCTTCAGTCTTCCTTCCTTGTCAAAACAACCTGATGGTCGCCTGGCCAGCAAAGCCAGATCTTTAGCATTGAATCTCATGGGGTTGCCAGGGAAGAGTATGAAGATGAATAAGAGATGGAGGAGGACAATGATGATGCTAGTTAGTTTGTTGAAGCTGAGCAAAATCTAGGCAGCAGATATGAAGGTCCACTGAAATATTAAAAACAGAAAACAAGAGATGCTGCTGTTTATTGTGATTTCCACTCTGCTGTGCACTCCTAACACTATACTTTCTTTCATAGTATGGGAGCAGTGTAAGTAATCGGGGAAAAAAACCAAGGTTACATCGGTGACATCTCCCCACATACTTTTTAAGAAAGAAAAATGTAGTCTGGTTTTCCAGTGTCTCTATAACCTCATGCAGAAGCTGTAATTTTATGCAGTATTTCCACAGTTTGTCAATACTGCTAAAAATATATTTTGGCTATAGGCATATAAATAACTAGAAAGCTCAAATATGCATTCATGGGGCAGAGGGAGGGGACAAGATTGCCTTGTATTTCCATCTCCTTCACAAGAACAACAACTCTAATAAAATACAGAGTGTTAACTATAAAAGTTCACCACATACTCAAGTATTCAAATTTTGCTATACTGACACTGATTAGGATGCCGAGTGCTTCCCTTTTGTACATGGTATATTCGAACAGTTTTCAGTTCTTTTGGAACGTTTTATTCTGTGTTTTCAGGAAACAAATCGTCCCTTGGCCAAAAAAAACCCAGTTTTCATGTATCAGAACTACATCTACTGAACTTAGTGAAAAAATACTTGACATATACATAAGAGATCTTTGTTTCTCTCAGAGTCCCTCCTCTTTTGCTTAATGTTAACATAAGTTCAGATTCAGTAGCTGTAATTTTGACCAATGTAAGTTTGGAAACAAATTGCAGTTAACACCATTTCACACTGCTGAAAGGATGAGAAAATAAGGCCAGAAAAGTAGTTCTAAACAGATCTTCCTTTTAATCACCAAAATATTCTATGCTCTTAATATCCAACCCTTTTGTAAAGGCCTTTCTCAGAAAAGGGTTGTTGGTATCACCCTTATACAAACAAGTAACAGAAGTTTGTCAAATGGCTTTTAATACTCCTGTACACTTTAAAAAAAAAAAAAAAAAAATTGCAATCCTCAGTACACGGGCTTCAGAAGCCAGTTTCTGTCTCTGAATCAAAAGCCTTTGTTCTTCAGAGGACAGCACTGACATCTTTATCTGATGGAGAGCTACAACTCTTAACAATTCCTGATCAAGTTCCTCTCCATTGCTGAGATGAAGGACAAGTTACATCTTCCGCGCTGTATCTTTCTGTGGGCCCTTTCATTCCTACTTTTCCCTTTATATTCACCTTCTTTGCTCAAGTTTATCCCTCAGTCAATGACTACTGCTGTGTCCTTCAATTTCCAATCGCCAAACCACAGCCAATTCTAACAGGACTACAACAGTGAGAGCAGACCAAGCTTAACTACTACTTTGTACATATGAAATATGGCTGAGCCATAAATATGACATTCAGAAGACAAATCTCCAAGTAATTTTTACCTCCTAGGAACATTCTACAATTCTGTGGAGAACTGCCATAAAGCTAAAAACTCTTTTAAGCTTCCCTTTTCATTATCAAATACCCTTGCAAGCAAGAAACAGAATACGCGCAAGTAGTCCCAACATGTATCTAAAGTAGAAAGTTACAGCTTCAACTTTTCCATTCATTCCCACATATATACCTTCTTTCTTGTTTTCCCTTTAGCATCAGCAGCTATACTTCTTTTTTTAAACCCACCCTCATGCCTTTGACTCCATTTCATAATCTCATTGAAATTATAACCTCATAACCTTATGGTCATCACAGAACTTGACCTGCAATTTACAACACACAAGGATGCTGCTGTGTCCAAAATGAGCTTCTTACCCAATGGAGGCTCCGTGTAGGTGCAGCTGACTGCTTCTATTTTGTAAATTGATAGGCTACAACTGTGGAAAGATGAGTCATACAGCACTTACAAAACAGATATTTATCATACACTGTAACCTAATACTAAAAGCATATTCAGCACTGAAGATCAAATCCCTCAGGGAGGCGGGGGGCAGGGGAAGATGCTGGCTTGGCCGCACAGTACACGAAACCCAGCCATGATGACCCTTACAAAAGGCTTATTAGGGCATACAGGGATGTTGGGACTGGCAATATGTCTATTCCTACTAACCTCTGTATGCTGAGTGGAATTAATTGTTGGTTTTGTTTTACAGCCACAGACTGTATTTTTAACAGAGCATACAGTGTTTGCTATAGACCTATTCTTTCAAAAAAAAAAAAAACCAAAACAAAACATGAGCTTGGCAAGGTAAATAATTTCCACCTGTGCGCTGTTTTGTTATGGGCTGGTTCCCTCTCAGGCAGATACCTTGCACACCTTTCACCTAGCTCATGGTAGCCTTTTCTTGTTTGAGAGAACACAGTTCTAGAAATACAACTGCAACCTACTTAGTTATTGGTTTGTGGACTAATCAGTTCTAGTCCATTTTATAAACACCTTATAAATCTACCCTCAACAGTATCTTCAACTACATACAGTTACTTTAGGTTGCTTCAAGCTTTCTGAGTAGCGTGAAGGAAGTCAGACCCTATGAGTCTGGTCTCAGATGCAAGAGTCATTGAAAACCAGCAACAACTGAATAAAACCTATGCTATCAAAGCAATGAGGGTTACTGACTAAACTAATTATGCTTAAATGCAGTAACTACTGTAATGCATGGACATCTGAACTCCACAGGGACCAGCAGAACGCTGAAAACCAGGGGATGAGAAAAGTTGTAAGCTGCTATTTGTTGTAAGCTTCTGCTTTTCAGCAAAGGAAAAAACAGAGCCAGGTAAACAGAACATTTTGGGTTTCTGGTAAAGCTATTAAAAGGAATAAAGAAACTCCAGGAGGAGATGTGCATGTTGGTTTTGTTATTTCTTTCCCCCTCCCTCCCAAGGGAGGTGGTACATCTCTTCTTGCACTTGTCTGTCAATAAAGTGGTAACGGTCTAGAAATTCCTTTTACCACATCTGTGTACCACTTGCTTTGCATGTGAGCCATAACACGTGAATCACATGGGACAGTAAGAGTGGCACACAGCAGTTAAAACCCTTGAGACAGGATGCTTCATGACATATAAGTCAGTACCAGTCTTGAAATGCGAGGCAGCTGGGCCAGCAGAGTTCCACAGTGATAATAATCAAGGTGTCTGTTCCCTGGAAGTTTGCCAGAGAAGCTAAACTAATCTGACAATGTCTGAATATTATTCAGACCTAAAAGGCATAAGAGATCGTACGATTCCAACTTGGGTTTAACTTAGAAACTCAATGACCATCCAAAGGCAATCATAGCCAGTGTTGACACAACAATAAAATTAAAGGAAAAAAAAACCCCGATAGAGGTGTCTATCTTCAACTGCAGCACGGAGTCTCCTTCAAAGAGCAGAAAGACGTTTTAGCTCAATAATCCACTTCCCTTCTGTCTCCATTCCGGAATAAAACTGTCAGTCAGGGAAACTACTTAGTCATATAGTGCTTTTAAGTGTTTCTCCTAGCTAATCTCTTTCCTAGCATGAACTCAGAAAGGAAAGATATTATCTTCAGTTATTTAATACTGGTGGTTCAAGAGTCAGGCATTATTTAATACTCATGGTTAGAGAGAGGCACGCTGAATCCAAAGTCCCTCTCAACATTTTTCCCCACACAATCATCACAAACATAATTTATAAGGAAACCAGACCAGTCAATTACTTTGCAAGTGGCCAGGAGAGAAAGAGGTGCAGGAGTCTGCGTCCTTGGAAGCAATAGTTTTAGGACAGATGACAGTTTTGACACCTCACGGACCACAGAATTTATGAAGTCTCTCTTGGATGTCCGCTGTCTCCCCACATTTGCAATCATAGTTTTCACGATCGCTTTCTATGGACATGGAACAATCAGAACTATTCGACTGACGCGATGACCAGAAGAAGAGCTGAGACATATTGTAACTGTTAAGTACCAGCCATATAGTTGTACATTTTTGATTATCACAGTGACAGAAACGTACATTTTTTCATCACTTGAATAGATGTAAACCCACCTCCTACCCTGTACATAAACGTTAGAAGTCAATCAAAACTAGTAGCATGTTCAACTCCTATCATGCAAGACCTGCACAAAAATGTCTTCAGCACATAAAACTAGCATGAAAAAAGCTACATATTGAAACAATTTGCAGCTGATCTCCAACTCTTGTGCCTTGCAGGACAGGTACTAAGGCGTATTTTATTAGTCCCGGATAACCACCAGGCTGTAGCTGTTCAAAGCAGTAGGTGCAGGAGGTCACTAGTGCCAATATGAAAGAGAGTAACCACCTTCATGGCTGCACACACCATCCTGAAACAACACTTTCAGACCTAGCTTTAAGGTTCCAAGGGTTTTTTATGTATCTTAAGTGCAGTTCAACATTAAAGAAATTAGCGCATAATACCTTACAGCTTTCATTAGTACTGCAATAAATTCTAGATATTTTGGTAAAGTGTTAAAACACAAGCTTTCTAATGATGCAATCTCCTAAACCTCTAAAACAAAGTCAACAAAATTGGCTGCCCAATTTCACTAGTTTAGGAATTTCAAAAAGAAAAGCACTAGAACTCATGTCTGCAAGTCCTCCGAGACCCTGCCAAATACATTCTAAATTTCCCTTCTCTTCCTTTGAAAAGGTACAATATTTTTAGTTCACATCATTTTGTAGTAAGAACTTCTTTAATCTTGGGAACACACACAGCACAGGAAACAGCCTTCAAAAGGAAAGCTGCAAAACTAGTCCACAATTTTGTCTTCAAGAATGATATTCTTTTTAAGCAAAGAGTTATTGCTAATTCTACATACTGTCTCTTTATTTCACCCATAAAGTAATAGGCCATAAAATATAAATAAGAAACATTATGCCCTCCCATTAAAATTCTCTATTCTATCACCGATCCCTTGCACAGTCAAACAAAACACTAGGTTTTCTGTCTTGGCTTGAGGAAATAAGAGTACAATGAAGAAAGTTTTCAGCAGAAAGAATTAATATATGACAGGAGTTTCAACAATGCAGCTATATTGATATATCTAAATGAAAAGTTTGAAAATCTAAACTGTATTTAAGTTTTACCTTGAAAATCGTTAACAGGTGATCAGCTGATTAGGGAAGAAAACTGTCCTGGCTTACATAAATTCAGAGACTCTGGTCCAGAAAAGTTTTCAGGGGATATGCAGACAGCAACCTTAATACAAAGGGATACAACAGTAGGGGAACATGTCTTCAACAGAATCTTTTTTAGTATTTTTTTTTTTTCCACTGAAGTAAGATAAGCAAGATCTATATACCAAGTATCACTAAATGCTAGGTTATCTAGCAAATATATCTATTGGCAGTATGAAGTTATTGCCTTCTATATGAAGTTAAAGATGCATATCAGCTGGCTGCATGCAGTCAAGCTAGCTGATTGTACCCATGGAAAATTTCAGTTTACTTCTAACTTTTCAATCTCCTCACTGCTGTCTCCTGGCTATCTTATTTCCTACTAGCAAGATCAAAGCTAAGCTGATCACATATTGTTTGTAATTTTCACGTATACTTTGGTAGGCTGCCAGTACTATTGTAACCTATTTGAACAGATTATCATTTTAAACTAGTTCCAAATGTTGCTTCCTACCATTTATCAGCCATTGTGGCCTTCCAAAAAAAAGTTACAATAAAAAAAGTGACAGACCTGCAACATTCAGCAAGTTAGTGAGCCATGCCACTTCCTAGGACACCCTTTACTGAGCTTTCCTAGTTTGCATAAAACAACAGTAACCTAAAAAGACAATTTTGAAATTTATTTTGTGTATAGAGGGAAGGTAACAGAAAGATAAAATAGTTATCTGGGTTTTTTTTCCCAATAGTACCAGTGGTCATTTGAGTTGTATTTCACACTGAAACACACACACCATACTGTAAAAACTTTTATGCCTTTATTGTCCCCAAGTTCTCAGGTCCATCACCCACAGTGCCCTAAAAAAACCAGCATAGGAGCTCCAGCCAACAAGGCTCTCCCTAACTAGAGTCAGCCTTCTTCCAAGGGAGTCATGACCTTGCAATGGGGTAATACAGAACCATGTAAACCAAACAGTACTCTTGTATCAGTATCACTACTATCTGCAAGTCTGTTTTAAAGCCTTAAAAATAACAAGATTTTAAAAGCAAAGTATCTATTGAAAAAAGCTGCGAGAGGTGAGCTATTCTATTTGGAGAGAGACAGTGAAAAATAAAATGCTGGCTTGGCTTGAAAGTTATTCTCTTCAGCTGAAAAAAAAGCAATCCCACAGAACAGCTTTGTCTTCCCTTCAGCTGACAGACTCCCCAGTCAAGCAAATTCCTAAATGATTCATGTAGTTTCCCAGAGTTCAGATGTGACCTTTCAGAAAGAGAAGATATTCTTGCATCTTGCTTCCCCTAAAAAGGGATAATACAATTAAACGCTTACTGCAAACAGGTATAACCTGGCACACCCACTGAACAATGTACTTCCAGCTACTGATACTGACCCAACTGAAAACCAGCTCTATGACAAGGAAGTCATTTATCAGTTGTGGGAGTTGCCCCATGTGGTTCACGGCCTAACAGACTGTACCATGCAAAGCAGAGGACTGAACAAGAACGAGACTGCTGCTTTCGCCAGCACGGCCACCTTGCCATGAGTCAAAGTGTTCCAACTGCAACTTCCCTCCCGCTGTGTTTGGGCAGCCCCTGACCTGACTGAGGGGCAGGCTCCTGGGGAAAGGAAGCCCTTCATCCCCAGGGCATGCTGGTGTCACCTCAACAGTCAGCTTAAGGAACTTATCTTGATGAAAACCAAACTAATCAAGCTGCTCCCTGAACAGACTGGCTACTGAAATGCCAGTGTCAGCCCAACACAGAGGACAAAAATGTGCACCCACAGGTAATCCTACTGCAGATGACCACAGAAGTGTCAGCTTAGTAAGGTGGTATAACTGCAGCCTTAGGACAAAATTCACGTATAAAAACCTTCAAACATAGTCCTTTAACAAAATTTCTGGCAAATCCAAATTAATCCATGAGCTTTCCTCAAATCTCCAACTATACCTTCAAGCAACACTGTCTTAAATTCCTCTTTCTCCCATGCCTGCTCAGGGGGCTGCCTGCTGAGCCACACTGCCTGCTTTCCACTGCTGAAGAGCACAACGGCACTGGCTAGAACTTTCCCTTGGGCCAGCAAGAAAACTGGATTATGAAAGTTATCCACTTTAAAAAAACCAATGCTTGAAAACAAATACTAGAAGATTAAGCCAGTCTTCCAAAACCCTATTCAAAGGTGACTGCATCAATTGATGTTTCAAAGACACCAGCTACACACAAATGACTGTTAATGAGTTCAGCCACTACTAGGATGACAACCATGGTTTCAGAGCAGGTGGTCTCCAGCTAAATATTAGCATTTCAGTCACTACTTAGTTACAAATTTATTTACACAGCAGATTCCTTTCTCTAGTCTCCAGGAATGTAAACACACAAACCGTTTGTAACCTGCCATTTCAAACAAAACAGAGCAAAACACCAAAGCAAACCTGAGTATAGTTACAGCTCAATTCAGTAGGAGCTCCTATACACACGGCAGTAGGCAAACCAGTCTGGAGGAGGTAGTGTGCTGGGACCACTGATCCCATAAAGAAAGGGATGAGGGGAGGACACACTAACTACTTTCAAAAAAATATTGCACTATATTAAAAATGGCAGTGTGCTCCATTCTGCAAGATACAGTATATGGGTGGCAATAACTGGAACTTTTGCCTCTAGAAGACTTATTTCCTCTCTCTTCCAATATCTATAAAGATGCAAAAGGTAGAAGCAAACTTAAAATACAACAGTGCTATAACATCAGTTTTACTGGTCATTTTCACTATAACAGAGAAATTACTGTACTAAGACTGTGGCTTGTACTCTGTAAGATACAGGATTTTTTTTTAATTTATTAGTTTTTAAATCTTAAAAAGTTTGCAGTCCCCAGACAACCTTGAATTTCTTAACCCTTTTTTGCTTTGCATCATATCCTAGAACCAAACAACTTTGACAGTATTGGCATCTATATTGACAGGAAAAAAAAAAATATTACCACATCACTGAGAAAACATAGTGATGAGAGTTTCTCTGAACTTCTCCCCATCCCCCAAATTTGTGACATCTGGGGTTTATCTAAGCTATAAATATTAAAAATATTTTAACACAAGTTTGAGAGATTTGGGGTTCATTTGAGCTCTAAAAATACTTTAGCTAGAAGACAACTGAGTCAAGTTACCCACATAAAGTAAAATACAACATAATATCATATTTTAGGATTAGAGATATAAAGTACTTGGAACAAAATCCCTTCTCTAAGTTTCACACAGCTCTAGAGTTCACCACCATTTTTCTTTTGTTATTAACAGGAAAGAACCTGTCCCACTTTCCTTAATAGTATTAATTTGCCTTTGGCTGTCTTTTCCCAACATGGTCTTCAAGAAAATAACAGAAGCAATTTTCCTTACAGAAACTCTTTAACACACCCATGAAGACCCAGCAAATGCTTCGATATTACTATCCCACAGTTAGGGAGAGACCATGAACTCTCTTAAGAGCTCCTGCACTTTCCAAGAGAAAGAGGTTACTGGGTTTCCTTCAATTACCTCTAAATTGACAGAAGGAAAGCATGGAAAAGGGAGTTAATATTTGATGATGGTATTTAATTTGAATAATTAAAAGTGAACCAAAATACCAGGGAAAAAAAAAATCTTTATATGAAGTACATTCCCTACTTAAATATACTGCTTCTGGAAGTTCACAAATATCTGGTTACCTACATTTCTAATTAAAAAGCTACTATCACTGTTGAGAATGTAATTGCTGAACAAATAAATCTAGGAAATGGTGACATAGTGCTGTTATATTAAGGAAGAACAATGAATCATTTTAACTGTGTCTCAATAATAATGATTCAATTTCTATATGCAATGGAAGTCACAGTTCAGCAGAAACCACTATGTCATCTGGGGAAGGGAATATTCAGGGGTTGTTGCAAAACAAAGTTACAGGGGGAAGAAATGCAACAAAACTCATGGAACATTAAAATCACTGAGGATGTTACTGCTTTATACTGATCTGGCAGCTACAGCAATAACGAGTGATTTATTGACCTTTTGCCTTAAGATCAACAACATATCCTCAATTAGCAAATAGAAATAAAGTTTATTGATTTTAAATAATACGGCATCTCAAGAAGACTTACAAGCTTCACAATTTTTTTTAAACCAAGCTGCTGATGAAATCTCCCTAAATTCATCCAAAGTGAAAAGAGATTAGAAGAACATATGAGGTAATATTTTAGAATCACAACTTGAATCCAAGGCCAAAGGACGATACAGATGATGATCAAGCTCTCCCCACATACCTATTTCAATTAGGATTAGGACTGCTCAACCCGCGTATTTGCAAGTACAAAAGCTCTCTTCCTTGGCTTATTCCACAGTGACCTCTGTGACTGCTGATTTTGTGGCTGCAGAATTCCTCGCTATTACAACCTGTCAGTGACACAGACACCATGTGTGGAAAGTCAAAACCTACTAACACCTTCTCATACAGACAAGGCAATTCAGAAAGTGTAACACTTTACTCAAACTTAAGTTTCCTATTCTTGAATATCCATCATTACACTACCTGTTTTCACTAATATGTAACTTTTCACTAGCTGGAAACACCAAGGAAATAAAAAAAATCCTGGAAAATAAATCTTATTTCGTAAGTTATTAATTAGGCAATAGAGCTATGTATTTAACTGGATTTCTGCATACAGCTATCTACTCTGTAACATATGACACCCTACTCTCTTCAGCTATAAAGGGTCATGGGCAAATATTTTGCAGATATTTTTTTAAACAACCTTAGTTTAAGATGTTGAAACTTATTAAATAGCCCAGCTACATAAAACCCACCAAAAATGCATGTTTTTCAGATTAAATATCACAAAGATAAAAAGTTCATAGCAATGACTTAAAGGAAGGTAAGGTTGTTGCAGTTATACACAAAATTCAAGAGTTAGTTTCATAAGATATTCACGCTCCTTAGCTACAGAATTATTTGGGTAAAGAGCCCATGACTTCAGCAGTATGATACAATTATTACAAAACAGGTATGTCTGAATTAAATTGATGGCTTTGAATTAAACAGGAAACATAACTACAATTTTTACTAGAGGCAGTCCAGGGATGAATGTTTCTGTGATGAAAACCAAAGGTGAACAGTAGTACAAGCCAAGCCTCTTGACATGAAAACTGAGCTTACATCAGGATGTGAATGGTTGCTAACAGCCTCTTTTCCATTCCTAGTAAAATTGCACCTGGTTGCCCAGCCTGGAAAAGCTGCTCAACATCTAGCTGAAGGATTATCACCTACATTTTAGTCAGACCTACACATTTTGAAGGATTCTCAGCTTCTAAAAGACCCTCTGGGCAAGAATAAATGGGGAAACTGGTCTGAAGCAGAGAAACAGAAGCTGGAAGGGACCAACAAACCCAAAGCACAAAAAAATCTGCCTCTAAAAAGGTTGGGGGGGGAAAAAAAAAAAAAAAAAGAGAGAGAATAATATCACATTCCGCTTGCAAAGCTCTGCAGTGGTGGTTACAAAGAGTCTGTTCCTTGGCCATGCTTGCATTCTTCACTTTCCTGACATCCCATCACAGAGGCAAAACACAACACCTACAGCCTGGCCAGAGCTTTGAGTAAGCTCCTCTCACCAATGTGGGTAAGAGTAAACTTTTGACATGTGTTTGCAGCAGGCAATGATGCAGCAGTATGGTCTCACAGCCTATGGAGAGGGGCTTCACACAATAACCACAGTCTGAGGAAGATGCCTTCTAAATAAAAATAGTGTCTGGACTAAATTCAATCCCAGTCAGCACTGGAGCAGTTCTCAGCACTTACCAGTGACACAGCCAGATACTGGAGAAGAATATATCCATATAGAGTGACTATGTAACAGTACAATTAATTCAGCACAGAAATAAATTTGAATAATACCATAATGAACTACCTTCCTCCTCCTCACTGCATCGTTCCAATTTCACTGCATCACTGCAGCCTCACAGTTATTTTGATCTTAACTACATTTGCATACGTTAATGGATGTCAGTCTCTTAAAACTTAAATCTTGCAGAATGAATGCTTTCTTTTGTATTAAATAATCAGGAATACTGGGTAACTTATAAAACAAAAAACTTTTCTCAAGAAAGCATTTTCTAAGGACAGACTTCTCAAAGTCTGCTTCAAGACTTCAGACTTTGTGGAAAGAGCCACCAGAGAGTAACAGCTGGACTAGGACACCACAACAAGGAGGAATATTTGGGAACAGAGAAAGAACGAACCAAATATGCCAATGTACTTTAAAGGTGACAAACAGGAGGAGTATCAGGGTGGATGTTTAGAGCTGAAATTGGGACCGGGTTTGGCCTGGGAACAGTAATTAGACTTGGTAGGAACAGGAAGGAGAGAATATATGTGAAGGATTATGGAAAGAGAGGCCTGCGTGGGAGCTGCTGGCAGATCTAGGAGGGTAACAGAGCGAAATAAGAAGGCAGCACACTTGAACATCAGGGTCCAGGCCAGAGACAGTCACTTTTATAATCCACCCACAGCTTCTTCCAACTCTCTAAACAAACCCAGGTAAGGTGGCTGCTCTGTGCACCAACAGCTCTGCTGAGCTGGTGGAGGGGAGTATGTTCTACAATTGATGTATTACAGCCTTAAAACTGTTATTTCAAGTAGAACATCAATGGCTTCAAGACTTTCCCCCCCCCCTGCTCTTGAACTTTTAGACATCAGTCTAAACTATTTCATCCACCTTGGTTCAAGGCAGAAAAGTGACTCATGCAGGAGTTTAGACAAAGAAGTTTAAAAAACTTAAATTCTGCTGGTAAATAGCTGTTGACTTTGCCTGAGAACATCTTAAAATTCGCAGACTGCAAGCGCACACACACACACGCGAACAGTATTTTACAAAAGTGTTTCACTCAATTTACCCAGCATAGGTTGTTGGGGTTCACACGCACATACCAATTCACTGTAGTGTATCAGTACCTTACATGGGAGACAAAAAACATAACCATAAATGACTTGAAAACTGATTTCTTCCTTAATTTTCTCAAAGCAGGCAGGCAATTAGGAGTATGCTAGTTGGAGGATATGCACAGTGCCAAGTTTCTCCGGTTGTTTCTCAGACTTAACTGCCTCCTTCCTCTTCTCAGCATACAGATTTTTAAAATAAATAAATAAATAAAGACTGAAATTTTGCATTTTATTCAGAATGCCACTAAGTCGGCACTTACGTTGTACATTCTAGGTAAATATGACCAAAGCTTTAACTTCTGCCCAACATTTCTCTTTGGTTCCAAAATATTACCCCCTCTTCCCCCACCCAAGCAGTAACACAGACCCACAAGACTTCTTCATTAAGCCATTTACTGTTTATATGCTTCCGCAAAAAACACTTTGCTAAATTTAGTCTATGGATACATCCACCGATTTCTCCTGCTGCACCAAAATACAAAAGATTCAACCTTTATTGCTCTAGCAAAATAGTATAACACTAACTTAAAATCACTACTAGGGAGATGCATAGGCAACTCCCCTGCCATTAGCACAAGCATCAAGACCGGTCACATCAGACTCTTTCTGCAGGTGGATGGAAGAGGTGTGAAGTCTGGAAGGCTAGCAGGAGAAGGAGGGGTATTATTATTGTTGCCTTTCTTTTGTGCTGCTGCTTTTGAAATGTGTGAGAATTAAAGACTCTTCCTATGATTACCTTTCAAGCACAAAAAACTACCCATGGTCAGAAACGTGTCAGTTATAATATCACCTGTTTTAAAGGCCTGAAGTCCTATAAAATGTTTCTCTTGACGTGGAAATTAAAGGTTTACGGCAACTCTTTCTGTAAGTGTTGTAGTGGCTTTTCAACTTAATTAGATTTAATCCTCAGAAGAAACTGTAACAAAAAGTTACTCTCTGTAAAGCTTGTAGAGGTAATCCAAAGGGACAAACTGATAACAACCACTTCCAGTTTCCACCAGACACCAGTCAGTGGAACCCAGAGAACACATGATGGACACACAGGATTAGTTCAACCACATTAAAAAATGAACAGAGACCTCTGCATTATCAAACCTACTGTTACATGCAACATCAGAATCTAATTCTTCTCACACCATATATTATTGAGCTCAAATCTAAAAGCAGCTAGATAGCTTTGTCTCAGTATCCCCAAAGGAATGTTGTTCCAGCACCTGGCTGGTTTAATGGCAAGAACCTTCTGTAATTTCCCGATTAAATGTCTTAACGTCCAAATTATCCACATTATTATGCCAACGTCGACCTTTATCTTGCATTTATGTCCTCTTCTTTCCCTTACTGGAAGTGTCAAAGCAAGCCAAGTTTTAGTTTTGCTTTTTTAGTTCTTCCCCTGTAGGGAATGCTTTCTAATCCTCATAATCCTTCCCTGAACCCATCTCTGAGGAAAACATACAGGACCAAAACCATATAAATACCCAAGAAACACAAAGTTGAAACTACAGTACTGAAAACCAGCCTTACCTGTTCTTGGCCCCATGATTTATATTCAATTTTAAAATATTATTAGACCTCCCAACCACAGTATCTCGGCCCTGCCTACCATTACCAGAAACACTCGATCTCCAGTTGACATGCATGAAGGTAGTGTCTCACAATATGTCCAGTAATTTTAATCTTTACACCATTACCATTACCTGTTTCCAGATCCAGCACTGCAACCGCTTCAGAAATCTACCAGTAGAGTTTCTTACCACCTTTCACTAAACTGACATCAATCTAAGCAGCTTCTGTTTCACTTACATTGTCTCTAAATTATTAAAGCAATGCATCATATATTATAGTGCTGTTCAATAACCTCTATTCCTAGCTTTCCTGAAAAGGTTGTGTGCTTCAATATTCATGTTCTCTCATGACTCCTATGCTACTATCTTATGGCTGTGATTAATATACTGCAATTCAAATTATTCCATTTTATACCCCAAGCTCCTGGTATTTGCACAAAAATGTTTCAGCTTTGTTTGCACTTCAGCTAATACAACCTTAACTGCATTCAGAGCTGGCATAGTCATAACCACTACTTACATTACCCGACTACAATTCTCAGAAATATTTATTGCACTTACCTTTTATTCTAATAAACTGTCCACTGTTCTGTAGTTACACCACTTTGTCTGCTGTGCTATCTTGGGCTTCTTACCTCTTTTCATATATACTTTAAAGGAAAAAAATAATAGTCACAGGCATTATGCAAATCTATCACATTTCTCAGTTTGAAGTTCTTCTTCAGCAATGGCACAAATTCTCAGTGTCAAGCAAGCTGTTTCTCCGGGGATTAGAGTTTGAGCTCATCTTTTAAAAGACTCCTTTTCCAGAAGGTGCTTTTTAAGTGGTCAAAACTTCCAAATCCTTTCTGTAGGACCTAAGTCAAACCCATGACTTTGTCATCCTGCTACACCTCTTTCTTCCAAGGCCTGGGAGAATTCTGTTCAGTGTCAAGTGAGCTTCTACACATACATGCGGCTTCTCCAGCCCACTGGAATCTTCCAAAAGATTTTTACTCTCTGCAGTGTCACAAACATACATTTCTAATTACCCTCTGCTAGCCAGATTTCTCTTCAGCCTTGTTTTTCAGAGCCATAAGCTTCCACTGGTATACTGAATAGACATGTTATATTGAAGTGGATTTACCATTTTGTCCAGCACATCTGTAAACTTACATTTATACGAATCCCCATCTCTCCATTCCTCCAATACATCCATGTCCTCCGTGACCTCCAGCCTGCATGCTTTTGGTCTACCCATGACAAAGCAATGCATTAAAGAAAATAGGTTAGCAGGCTTGGAAAAGAGGCTCATTGCAACTTAACAGTTCTTTCACCTTCCTGCCCCTGCCCCCCCCGCCCCACCCCCGAATTAAATTGCTTATTACCTTCACCACCATGGGTTACCTGGAGCTTCTAGTGACTTGTTTTCTAACCATTAATAGGGGGGGGGGAAGAAAAAAAAAAAAAAAAATCAGGAAAAAACAGGGCAGGTTTATTTCTAAATATTCTATCTTTTTACAAGTTACTAAACATACTTCTCTAGATATCAAAAATCCAAGGATCCTACTAGAAACCAAAGTTAGAAAACATTCAAACTGGAAATGGGCTTTAGTCACTAAAAAAGTATGAGACACTTTAGTTCTATATTCACAGCAAAACAATGCAGTCTTAACTTACAGAGCTGCAATGGTACTACCACAGTAAGAAAGCTCCAAAACTCAGATGGTGGCTTGTCACTTTTCTTAAGCAACAATAAAGAAAATCATGACAAAGCATGAAAGCAGCAGCTACAAATCTGTACTTCCATACTCCCCACATGTAAAATGAAGTCAGAAGCAATTTAGAATAAGAAACAATAGATAGCACTATCTCTGTCACTAGGACATACTGATAGAAAAACAAGCTCTACTTACTAAAAGAGAATGTGAAATGAGAAAACATGCAGAGCAAAGACAAAAAGTTGCAGTTTCTCATGGCACAGAACAGAAAATGCTACTCTAACAACTCTGTTCTGGATCCTCAAGACAGGTGTCTAACCAGTCCATGTAACACTTAAAATTCTTTGAGATTATACTACTTACAAGATGCTTTGCTTAAAGTTCAGAAAGTTATGATGGAACAGAAATTTTATTGGGCCTATTTATGGAATTATAATACTTTCTTCTATGAAAAACAGCAGCAAATCTTTTTAGCATGTATCTTCTGAAGATATTTGGTCTTCATGTTTTCGTTAGGAAGAACAAATGTTATTCACACATATTTGAAGTTAATATGAATATTTTTTCCCCATTTTACGTGCCCCTCTCCATCTCGGTAACATAGATTGTAATAACAGTAGATGACTTCTAAAGAAAAATAGCATCTCTCCTTGGAATCTTTTCCCTTAAACTCCTTATTGTATTATCACTATGGAAGGACAGAGTAGTAGCTGGTATACTTTTCTTCTTTCTACTACTATGTGATTTGTTAAAAAAAGAGGGGGAGGACAAGTAAAGAAGAGATTGCATATAACCGTAACAGTATAAGTTTGTTTTTACCAGCACTTGGCTATATATACAGAGAAGATGCAAACAGGAACACTACCAAAACACTACATGGATTCAATACCAAATGTATTTTGGTACTGAACCCAAAGTTTATGGACGCTGAATTACGTTAGCGTTTCTGCTGATTCAGCCCCATATTCTTGCTGAAAAGCTAAATGTATGCAGATACCTTTACCAAAAAACTTTGAGCCAGGTTATTTAAAATACTGAGCCTGCTCTCTGGGTCCAGACTGCATCACAGAAGCTTAAAACCCTAAACCAAAGTTACAGTTGCATCTTTTGAAGCACAAAAATGACAATGTCCATTATCTTCACTTCCTTCACAGCATCTAGGAGCTCTCCATCTATTCATAGAACAGGATCTCACCCATTTTACAGAAAGAGAAAGAAAATCCAGTCGTCTTTATAAATTTGAAATGCAACTCTGTCACCGCTTCACTCATCAGCAATACAGAAACGCAGTAACTGCTACAAACACAAGAGGGAACACAGCTTCTACCACATCTGCTGAAAGGGCACAACACAAATTCTCCCAGGGCATTTCATGGCTATCAACTCACTCCTTCCAGGAAGCCTGGCCCTGCTGCAAGGATTAACCTAACCCTATTTCTTGTCTGCTCAACCTCACTTTTCTAGCAGTTATTTAATTTCAGGCACAATGTAAGCCACAGATACTTCACCCTGACAAAGGCTGAACAACTTGCCTCTAACATATAATCAGACAAGTCTAGTAGAACAAGAAAAGCTGCTTTAATACACACTAGACTTTTTTTAAAGCCAAAATAATAATTCTACTGTAAGTAATTTACATTTGGTTTCCAAATTATTTTTCAGCAAATAACAGAGCTTGGTTACACTTACCACATCTGCTTGAACACACATATATAAACACACTTACCTAACTTATTATAGTAACCTTGCTTCTTGTCATTTTTAAGCATCTTAGTATTTTAAATGCAGCTTGATATCCACATACTGGCTATATTTATAATACACAGGTCAGCAAACTTCTGGTCTGCCTTTGACTACGTTTGCTTTATTATTCATTGCTTTTTTTTTAGTATTCCATTAACTTTTTTTTTCTAATCTAGTTGTAACTTTGGGATTACTTTGAAGACAAACTTGGCAGCCTGTATTTCACAAAAACAATAAAAAGACAGAAGTTCCACCCAGACATCACACTCAAACTGATACCAGTTCTCTATTCAGAATGGTTATGTACTCAGACCTAGTTCACTGATGCAGGTACAAGACAGTCAAATGATAGCCAGTAAAGAACCTGCGTGCATGAATTGATGGGGTTAAAGGAAAAATGATTTACTGAAAACCTAAAGTAGGATTGATCATATAAAGGATTAGCAGGATATATAAACACATGTGATACCTAAATTAATCCATCTGGGATTAAGAGACCAACTCACCAATAGGACTTCTGGGTAGTATTAGATGAACGACTGAAAAATCATTCTGGCTTTAGCCTGGGATTAGACAGCAGGTAACTCTCAGTATGCCTGATTGCATCTGTATTTTTCCAGACACAAAAGGAACCAACTTCTACCAACCTACAACTTGCTTATTATGAATTTTATAAATTTTTAAAAACACTGAACAACCTATTCAACTGCAAATGGCCCTTGTGCCAAAGGGAGAAAGTCTGGAGTCTAGATGTGTATCCTTAAATGGAAACTAATGAGGATTACTGGTAAAACCTTCAGACTTTCTAATCACTTTAGCAGGTTTTGTACGCATTAGAGCAATTTCTACCGCAGCCTATAGAGGATAAAAGAATGGTATATCCTCAGAGGACAGGAAATACTAAGGCATCAAGTTCTGCTATTGAAGAGGAGAAGAAAAAACCCGAGGTAGTCCCAAAATAAATGAATAGATAAGGAAAGATATTAATTCAGTGCTCTCATAGGGACCCAAAACCAAAGAGCTGCTTGGAAAAATACAAGAACAGACATAATGGGGGGATTATTTACAAACATACGAAGTCCATACTTTCTAATTTAGCACACTCAGCAGTAAGTAAGGTAAGGTATAGTAAGCTGTAAGCAAGCTATAGATAGCTCAAGATTTCCTTTATAGCAGATCTCTGTAGATGTAGATAGGACTAAAACCTGCATATTGTGGGGTTTATTGTCGCTGGGCTTTTTGTTTTGTGTGGAGTAAGAAAAAAAGGCACGGGGGAACCACAAAGCTACCAGACACTGTGTGACCAGAAACATCTAACAAATAAATCAAACATGATGCTACAATGAACACCTACAGTTATTTTCAAAGGTTTTGTATTGATGAAGAATTAATATTAACACTATTAACAGTCTTTTTAGAGCTGGCTTCAACTAAAACAGCAGATTTTTCATGCAATAGGAGACTGCACTGAGGCAGAAAGCACATATGTTCCATAGTTCTCTTTAGGCTGCTATATAATATAAGGCCTATATTCCAATGGTGATTGCTCCATAAGGCCAAACAGCTTTTAGACACCTCTCAAAGCTTCCCCTTTATGAGCCAGGACCAGCCTAAGCATAGAAAGAAAAAACCAGTAGCATGACTCAATACATAATAGTCAAGAACTACTTTTAAAGCAAAACCAGTTATACCCAACTACCTTACCTGAGCTTCGTGGGTCAAGACACTGACTTCAAGAAACTAGTATTGATTACTTCTGCTTTTTCCCCTCTTCTCCAAGATTTTTGTTTTCTACAAAGCTTACTCTCTCCCTCTCACACAGACTTTGTTGAATTCAGTGGTTAACAGTGTTAAACTGTAGTACCCCTAGTTGCCACTCCTCCCTACTTGCAGAAGGCACCTCCCCCATAGCAAGGGGGACAAAAATAAAGATATGCTGTTCCTCAACATCTGCTATTCAACACAAATGAGCACGGGTATCATCACAAACGAACAGCTGGCTGAGACCAGTGACAGCTGAAGAGCAGAACATCATTTGTTTCTGTTGCACAGCATACCACCACAACAAACCAGTAAGGAGAGTAATTTCCACAGCTACTTCAGCAAGACACAGCAGAGCTCATCATCTGCTTTCTATTCTTACTTCCCACTCTCCTGTACTAAGCCAGGGGGCTGGGATCTCAGGATGTTCAGTAATAAAACTTGGGTTTAATGACTGAATGTTCCTTTTAAACATGGATGAATCATAATCCCTGAAGGTTATGGTTTTCCATACTTGCAAGACCACTCCTGATGGGATTAATTCTTGTAATAGCAGAGCTGATCACCACCATTAAGCAAATAAAAAACCACATAATCAAGCAGATAAATGTATGCAAATAAACAATTTCCTAAGATCTGAAAGGACTGGGTTCTATGTCTAAAGGATGGCACAGTTTTATTTCTTAGCCTAAAATCTAAGCAAAGCATTCAGAAACAAACAAATCTCTTCTGCCCACCTGAAGTACTGATTATCTAAATCCATCTGCTTCAGTAGCTATGTTTTCTCCTGCCAATCTTCTCCAGTCATATTCCCTTTATGAGAGCACCTAATCTGCCCCACTGAGTGTGATTACAGACTAGACATGGCTAACTATAGACTGGTGTCATCCTGTTGGCAATAAAATAAATCATTCCTCAGCAGAGGTCTTTACAAGGTGGCTCTATATTCCTCAAAACCTTGGTAGATAAAACAGGCCCTGGAAATCAGACAGATGGACGTTAGCGCTGTGATCCTGCAAATGCTTTGCCTTTCAATGACTGACGAAGTGATCAATGACTGTACAACTTCAATCTACTTTTCCTTCTCTTACACCACAGTTCTCCACTGTACACATTTTGGTTAACTAGGAAAAGAAAGAAAAAAAACCCTAAATCCTACCTCAGTCTTTGCATTCGGTAAGCCAATATGTGGTATATTTGTGGAGCAAATGTTTCAGACATATTAGAAAGGTCAATAATATACTTAAATTGTGAAACAGTGATCTCTGCTTACTCACAGGACTTTCATTTCAAAGGGACAAAATTCTGGTTCTACATGTTGAGCCTTGGAAGGATCACAGACTTCTTGGACAGAGATTACAGGTCTGACAGCTTGATTTATTCATTTTCTTAAAGAGTTGCAAAGACATTAGATGTGTCTGAATGCTCGTGCCTTCCAGAGGAAAAGTAATTTTCCATTTCCAGGATGAAAATGGCACTGTAAGTGGTATGTTCTCTCACTTTGATGAAGAAATTCATTTCTGTACAGACTGCCCTGACTGGAAGGATAAGAGAATGGAATAGCTAACTAACAAACATTTCTGGTTGGGAGACATGCAGAACCAGCAATTTATTTTTCTGTTCCTACATTCCACTGCTGCTACCAACACAAATCAAGCTGAGCTGAATGGATAATGGAGCAGAAAGCAACAACTGATCAACTTGCTGAAATTTTCTTTAGAAAAAAAGCTTATATCTAAGTATTATTGATAGAGAACACAAAAACCACTGTGGAGAATGAGTCAAATTTTATTAAAAGATTTCATCTAAAGAAAAAGTGGAAGTTTAATTTTGAAAATGTTTCCTAGTTAAATTCACATTCTCAATAGAATACTCATGCTCAGGTGAGCTACAATTTCACTTATGTTTGAAAAAAATAATTAAAACTAAAATTGTAAGTTAAGTATTCTTCCACTGCTGCAGCACAATCTGGGGAGTGTATTGAATTGTCTATTATGTATTCTCAGCAGTAAGGAGATCAAAAATACACACACAATGCATGCAGCCTAAGAGATTTCACAGACTCATCACTGTGCCAAGACAGGGCTTCTGGGTACCTACAACTCAAAAGAAAAGGTGAAAAACTGATAGTTTCATAGTGGCACAGCACACTGGGATGAACATACACATGACAGCTGGTGTTAGGAGTCTAAGCAATGAAGACTTGCCTTTCATTAAGGGCATTAACTATGGCATCCTGGACAAAAAATCTGACTAACTCCAAGATACATACCTAGAATGTCCTATGCAGTTTCAGACAGATACTATTCTTCCCTTCGTCCTTAATGGTGGTTACTTAATTCTGTTAAATGGCTGCTGCATTTCACTCCAACACAGTAAAGATAAATAAGCAAATAAAAGTTCAGCAACAGAAAAACTGACACCTACCGATGTATAGTTCAAGTTTCTCATTGCACAGTGTTTGGAACCATTCTGAAGACAAGGGAAAGGAGCGGAGTAGCATCTAAATTAAATACTTCACTTCTTTGTTCTGGGCTAATCCTTAAAAGAAGCCATAATGTGGCTGGTAGTAAACTAAACCCTCATCTCCTCAGCAACAAAATGGTCCTACATCCCCCTTCACCCCAGGGAAAGAGGTGCTGGAAGCCCATCTGAGCATGAGAGAAGCAATTTACCCAAAGCACCCTATGCTTGGACTAATCTGAACAGCACAGAAAACTGTGGGGCATCAACTCAAAACTGACATGAATTACAGCAATCCCACCTGAGCCTGACGAGAGAAATGTAACAGTTTAATCTTCTGCTGTCCCACAGTCCAGTATTGCACTTCAGATCTTACACTCTGGAGATGATGATCAGTGCTGGGACATCTATTTAGTTAACAGAAAGAGAGCCCGAAGAGAAAACATATCTTGGGTTCCTCAGTAACCCTGTTCTGCCCACAGCAGTGCCAGACTGACTTGTCACAGAAGACAGCTGTGTCACCAGCTGCCATGTATCAGAGGTGGGGGACACTGTTCTAGGACATTTCATACATCTTAAGACATATCAGCAGCATTTATGCTGTCTGTTTCCTCTAAACCAGAGCATTTAAAATACAAAAATACAGAAAGGATCACTTACCTCCTAATACCTACTTTGCAGTAACCATGTCTTACTACAGCTCTTTGTCATACCTGGCCAGAGCTGAGGTTGTCTCCTTTAGGTCTGATACTGTCTGCCAGTCAGTTTGCTGTTTTTCTTACATGGCAGGCATCACTCAAGATGATTTTACTGAATGCTTTGTTCGTTTATTTTGTTTGCCTTTAGAAGTTAAGTGAAAGACTAAGTACAGATTGAAGCACGCAGTCCATATCTATTTCAATAGATGTCAAAATTTTGAAATGCTATCATATCGAAATGCTTCCATCAAATCCCTTATCCACAGGAATGGAAACAAAAGGAGGCCTAGCTTGAGGTCAAATTTTACCGTCACTAAATGAGCACAGCTCCCACTGACAGCTGCATTCTCTCCCATTTTATTTCATGTCCACGGATGCTGATAAAACAATTAATAGATTTGACTGGTAATTTGCATATTGGTACCAATTCTGCCCCCTTCCCCTGTTGGGTCTGCTAAATTATGCTTCAAGGAGTGAAGAGTACCAGTTCACCAGTGGCTGCTAGCAGATACATAGATTCCAACTCAGCGCTGCACTTGATATAAACTTAACTGGTTTGGGTTTTTTTACTAAAATATGCATTTCAGTTACAGCATTCAGGAAACTTTATTGGGTGACAAGTCATCCAGTACAATAAATACGCTGCTGTCTTGTATCAACTGATCACAGAACACTCCTATCACTCTTATTTCAAATGACAGAACTCACTACTGCCTGGAAAGGCTCTCCACGCTCTTCCTTCTTTCTTTTTCTGTCAGTGGTAAGAAGTGACAAAAGAAGAGAAACTATTACAAATAAGAACTTGTTACCACCTTCTCATGGCACTGGGTTACTGGACCCAGACTAGGTGGATTCAGTATGGTCCACCTAGACTGGGGGAAAACATGACAACCAACCTTCATTTGAGAAGCCTTTAGCAAAAAAAAAGTGCAAGTTAGTGACTACCACTAGATTATCTTCTATTTCATGCCTATCCACAACATACACTTCCAAGCCTTCTGACATTCTCTGACAATCAGATTTTCATCTGTTCATAGAATAAACTTTTCTCTCCATCTAACAAATTATACACCACTAAACATTACTACTGTTCAAGTGCTTTGTAACCACTCATCCTGTCCCAGCAGGATAAGAAAACATTCTTAGTTTTACAGATTAAGATTGCTTAATTAAGATTACTTATTCCTGTGTTGGATCAAAAAATTACAATCACTCCCCCCCATTCTCTTCAAATGGAAATGGCTGACTGGGTGGTTTTTTTTAATTAGCATTTTGATTATGGCTTGTACAAGATTTTTGATAGTTACGGAGCAATTCATTTGTAGACTACCCAAAATAAATTGCATTTTATTGATAAACTATATGAAAATTACAAAATGTTTTATATTTGAATGTCATATCTAGAGGCATAGAAACATAATTTGCAAAGAAAGGACTACTTTAGACATGCAATTGAGAGGGTTTTTGGTTTCGGCTTTTCTTAAAAAAAAAAAAAAAAAAAAAGGACAACAGCTCTCTGTCATGCCCTGAAGTAAGCTACACTTAAGTTTTATAAAGAAAAACAAAGGCAGAAGCTAGGAGAAATACAGAAATGCCATCTTTTCCCTTGTTCTCCCAGCATTTCTGTCATTTCTCATTTTCCTGGTCTAAGAGTTTCTCAAACTGCCCAAAGGTTTGTGCAATCAACCTATTTGTATCTGTCCTGCTATCACCACCAAAACCAGGAGACAAGATATATAATGAGACAGTTTATCTAAACTTTGCTACTCATATGATTTCCTTAGTCTAAAACAACACACACAACTACACTTCAAACTTTCATCTTCTTTTTCTCATCAATGAATTAATAGAATTTGTCAGGAAAACAGCCTCAAAAACTGAGGAAGAAAACAATGAAAACTGCAAAATGAACAAAGGGACTGTCACTTCACCTCCTGCTTTCCAGGGTATCAGTGCCCATCTTTTTCATCTTTACTAAAATTTTCTCATCCTGATCCTTCATGCCTACCTCCTGCTTCAATTATCCTTGGCTCTCATTAAAGGAACTACCTAATCTTTCTTCCCACAAAGCTAGATTTCAACCATTTCCAACATAAGCTTTCTCTAGAAAAAACAATCTATTCCCACATCTTTCCCAGGTAAACATGGTAATTTTTTTCAATACAAAGGCAGAAATTCTCTACAAGGCTGTACCTACAATGCTCTTAAACAGGTTTATGTATTCCACTAAAAAAAAAAAAAAAAAAGACACATTTACCAGCCAGAAACTCTGTGCTTTTGTGTTCAAAAGAATTAAAACTCCTGCATTCAGTGTAACAACATTATATTTTAGATTAAGACAGAAAACTACCAGTTTTAAAGACACAAAGAACAACGAGAAAAAAATGTTGAACACATCATTTCAGTATATGGTAATACATAGTCCTAAACAGATCACTGAATAGTTCTTAATGATATTGTGTTATGACTAAGCCAAAGAATGGAAAACTGGGCTGGAAAGCAGCTAAGAGCACAAACAAAAGTGCCCCTGAACCTCGGGGGAGACAGAAGCACGAGGGAAACAGAAGAAATCTTGCAAAAAGTTCTTCAAGAAAGATATTCAAAGCATAACTCACAGCAAGACTTTTAATAAAACCACCAATGTGTTCTGTTTTTAATAAGGATGCAGATTTAAAACTGAAGACCTTAATCGAGGTTAATTTCTTGATCTGATCTGAACTGTTTCAGTCAAGTCATCAACTATGATCAGCAAACTGCCCTGCAGAGTGAAATTCTTATGAACATACATCTGAGGAGACAATTTTTCCACTACATCCTACTTCTACTTACATACTTCTGTGAATGAAGAATAGAGCTGTAAAGTATCAAGTGCCAGGGACAGACCAGCCCAGAAGTATGAACTGTGTCAACCTAGAGTTTACTGTAGTGCTGACACAGATGAGAACTTTCAGCTTTGCTTTTCAGGATTAAGGTAATTTAAAAATCTATAAATATGGATCTTAATCTAAATTCCTTCCAATTTAGTGTTTGTTTAGTTCCAGTGTAATCTAACTTCTGGCAGACACATACAAAGGAAGATTTGATGCCTTACCCCTTAAGCAAAGAGCAATTAATGAGCACCAAAATTCCAAAGGAACCATGAGAGATATCTTACCTATCTCATCGGCAAAAATGACTGTAAGTGATTTCTTATGACACCAAATTAAATATCATTGCTCCTTAGTATTACTCTTAACATTAAGAATCGTCACATTTTAAATATTAAATCCACAACTAAAAGTAAGATTGGAAAATTACCTGCAAAAAATGTGTTAGATAACTATGCCCTGTAATAATATGAATTGGAAGTTGAATCTAGTTGCTATTCTCAAGAATCACTGCCCCACTGAAGTAGAAGACATACACATGCTCTGACTCAAAACATTTCCAAAATTATGTCAGAGAGGTACAAGGTAGTAGTACAACTAGACACAAGGGGAGAAGTTGCTGCATACTGTTAATTTAGTATAAGCACAGCAGCAGAAGCTTCTTATGAGAATGCTGATTTCTTCCTTTTAGTTTCACAGGTACCTCTGGCATGCCTATGTCTTCTCCTCTACTGCCCTTCTGGCACTGAACTTTATATATGTTCATTTATACATAAGCACTCAGCTCTAACTTCTTCCCCAACTCCAGTAAAACAGTCAGTGGCTAACGCATCTACCTAGACCAGTAAGAATGCCAGCAACTATTGAAGTACCACTGCTATATGCAAATACCACATCACACATTCTGTAACAATTTAGGAAACCAAGTACAAGTAAAAATGTTATTTCAAACTGAACCTGAGAGTATTACATCAATTCATTCTGAATTTTTAGGTTAACAGTGATTTCCAAGCTTTAGATTTGGCTGGATTATAACTCTAGTTACAGTCCAGCCTCAAGCTCACAGGCTCATCTTGAGCAACTGAGTGTTTCCCTGGGCACTCCAGCCATTACCATTTCCATACACTTCCCATGTGCTAATGAGTATGTTCAGCTGGTAATGTCATAGCCACAGTGGTGCAATAATGGACCAGAAAGGGCTTGCACAGGCCAAGGCGGCATCCACACCACCATTAGATGCGTAACCTAACGCAAATAGCATCTGCTGGATTGCACAGATGATGTACTGCTCAAGCTCCTCAGAGATGAGTGATGACTGGCCAGACCAGAACATTATTTTTAATAGTTTACCTATGAATTTCTTTGAATATTTTGAAAACATTAAAGTCCTGGAATCATACCTGCTGATACTATACTCTGTATACAGAGCTTTGAGATCTCACCTGCCTTTTCTCCCTGATCTTCTTTCCTGCCCTTAAAAAACACATAGGCAGCAAATTTCCCAACTGATGCTCTCATCCACTCATTTCTTAATCATCAACCTTCTTATTTTGAAGAGTAAATTACAGGAGGCAGATGTCTGGCTTGATACTATTACCCCAACCACATATAGTATGATCTGGTTATGACATGCAGACTGGTAAGGACAGGGATGACAGATACTTAACAGGCCCTTCTGAGTTCTTGTGGAATCAAAATCATAGTAATGCTGTCCAGGTTAACTTGTCTGCTGATTAAAACACCTGTTCCCCAGTGGAGTTCTGAGGAGACCTGATACCACAGAAATTAGTAGAAAAAAACTGGACATATGCTAATTTTGTAACACTTTCACCTTTGGGAGCAGAAGTCTCTCTCAACTCCGTAACCAAGAGAAAATGTGGCAAAAAAGTATTCTCAGATTTCTGTACTGTAGGCTAAAAACACTCTCCACATTTCCTCCCTTCAAAAAATAATTGGTCTTTTCCTTCTCACATTGTCCAGTATTGAAGAGCCATTCATTCCAAATCACATGGAATACAAACCAGAGCTTCTTCAACCTTCAAAGCTGTTGGCTTCACAGTTGTCTAAATTTATTCCTTATTCCAAGAGAACACTGCAGCTTACATAATGCTTCTTGAACAACAATGCATTTTCCATGTGATTTGGGATTTGTTCTCTTGTATGCTAATATAAGTTAACTTTATGATTCTCAAATGTCTATCTGCTTTTACTCTGTCAATTGTAAAGTTACTTATATCTTTACTATGGATCAGACCTTTTTTTTTTTCTAAATAGTCTCCCAGACTGTATGTTGGCTTGCTTACTATTCATTCTTTCCTACCCAATTAAAAAATAAGAAAATCTCTGCTGGCTGCTGTAACTACGTAAAGAAATTAATACAAAAAAGTTTTGCATTGTTGGGGGGGGTTTTCCTTAATTTTTAAATACCTACGCATATTTTCTAACAGTCAATATCTCATTAAAACTACCATTATCCTTAAACGAGATAAATATATTTTTCTCAAAGAAAAAGCCTTATCAGACTCATTGGTAGAAGTGAGAAAAAACAAACTTTAATTAGCTATGTATCATCAAGACCAACTGAGAGGTAGTTCTGTATCTGTGGAATACACAGTAAATACTAATAGAAAGGTCATAAAGTATTTATCTTCCAATAAACAGAAGAAAATGCAACTCCTGCTACAGTTCTCAGCTTTCCCTTCTTTAGAAAAGGAAAATTAAATATTTTATTATGAAAAAAATGGAATAAAGTATCAGGTAGTTAGGATAAAACTAATAAACCACAACTTTTGCACACCACACTGTTTGTACATTTTTAAAATAATGCTAAGGAAAGTTTAAAAAGTTCCCTTTCTAAAATATTGCACTTACAGGGAAAGTGTTAATGTCTGTAGAAAGACTAACGGTTTTCCAACATATTTCTTTGATAAATGCGTTAACTGAATTAGATTTTTTTTTTTAATTAAGTTGGTCCCCTGCCTGGAGCAGCCAGAGTTGTTTACCCACAATGGCCATGAAATTCCTTGTGTTTGATGGTTTAATTATCTCCCCTTTGCCTGGTAATTCTTTTAAGTCATTTCTTTTTGTGTGTGTGGCATAGCAAAAAAAAAAAAAATAATTATCTGTCTGTCTTTCTCTGTTCAACCTTATGAACTTACTTACACTTTCTTCACATATGATGACTTTTAAGTTGATGGACTAAGGCAGTGTTTATTTTAAATACAGCATAAATTATTTTCTTTTCAGTTACCTGAGCCATTCAGTCCATGACCTATGCAGACACCTGCTACCTACAGATATTACAAGATCTTAATTTTGTTTACTTGTTCGGCTGCATCATCCATCAGATGCAGGAAATTCTACTAAAAGCCCGGCAAGTTACGTGCCTCTCCCACCTCAACGCTAGGTCCTGGCTTACACTGTCTGATTCTGTTAGTAGTCTGGGTATGACAAGAACTAGGTCTGAAAGCTATGAATATTCTTCACTGGGCTAGCAAGGGAACAGCACTATTTGGACAGAAATAGAACAAGTTGAAAGATAACTATGTACGAAGAAAGAGCAAAAAACAGTATCACTGACTGTAATAAGAGGACAAGATAACTGCAGCATGTCAGAGACTTTACAAGTTTTCCTCACTAATGAACACAGGCATACTGAACACTTCTCATTAAGTTTCAAAAAATAACTATATGCACCTTTCTTTAAAAAAGAACAAAAAAAGACTGCTTAACAGTATGCGAGAATAGAATTTACTTTAGTTCAAGGTCTGCTTGACCAACAGTAGTTCTACATGTAAAACTTAAATTACATCTTCATTAAGAATTGAAACAAACTAAACTTATTATTATGAACAAATTAGAACAAACTCAAATCTTTTTATCTCCCAAATAACCATCAAGACTAACATTATGGGACAGTCTGAAAGGCAAATCCTGATCACCAAATTACCAAACAGTTTGGTTTGGAAGGCACCTTAAAGATCATCTAGTCCCAAACCCCGTGCCACGGGCAGGGACACCTTCCACTAGCCCAGGTTGCCCAAAGCCCTGCCCAACCTGGCCTTGAACCCTTCCAGGGAGGGGGCAGCCACAGCTTCTCTGGGCAACCTGTGACAGTGTCTCACCACCCTCACAGTACAGAACTACTTCCTTATGTCCAATCTAAATCTACACTCTTCCAGTTTAAAACCATTACCCCTTGTCCTGTCACTACAGGCCCTGGTAAAAAGTCTTTCTTATAAGTCCTCTTCTTATAAGCATTGAATGACCACAGTAGGGTCTCCCTGGAGCCTTCTCCAGGCTGACTCACCCCAACTCTATCTGTCTTTCTTTAGTGGAGAGTTGTTCCAGCCCACTGATAATTTTTGTGGCCCTCCTCTGGACCCACTCTAGCAGGTCTGTGTCTTTCCTGTGCTGAGGACTCCAGAGCTGGATGCAATACTCTTCAGGAGAGTGGAGCAGAGGGAGAGAATCCCCTTGCTTGACCTACTGGCCATGCTTTTCTTTATGCAGACCAGAATACAATTGGCTTTCTGGGCCACAAGCGCACATCCCCAGCTTGCTTCTAATTTTTCATCCACCAGTATCCCCAAGTCCTTCTCAGCAGGGCTGCCCTCAATCAGTTCCTCACCTAGTCTGTACTGACACTGGGGATTGCCCTGACTTGGGTGCAACACCTTGCACTTGGTCTTTTTGATCTCCATGGGGTTCACATTTGCCCACTTTTCTCAAGCCTAACAAGGTCCCTGTGGATGGTAAAAGTTTACCATAGGGTGTCTAGATCTGAAGCTTACCTCAGGGTGTCTAGAAAGGAGGCATTATAGACCTTGCAAGGCCAGGACATCAGGCCAGGCAGGCAAAAGGAAAAGGAAACCAGAAAATAAATAGGAAAGGCTGGGTTTTGTGCTTTGCATTGTATGAACAGCACGAAAAACAAACAGGGCACATTATCATGGCTCATACAATTAGTAAAAGACAACCAGAAATGTTTCAACAAGATACTCACAAATCCAGATTAAAAGACACTGAAGATACTGCTCTCCATGACCCAAATGCACCCTGTTGCATTCCGGCCTCATAGAGGGAGTCAGTCTCACATGTGAACGTTAAGGAGGCAGCCAGCTCATCATCTCCTCATATACACAGAAGTTCTCTAAACATAAACAGGGACAAAACAACCTTTGAGGTAAGATGGAAAATGGCCAAGCACACAAAGACTTAACTTCATTGTTAAAGATGCAGGGAAAGCTGCAACACCATGACTTTTCATGGCATATCCCTTCGTTTCCCAGCTGGTAGGAAAATTTCCACTAGCCCTGATGTTTTTGTGACTCCCTAGAGGTTCTGTGCTCTGCAGACACTAGCTCTCCTCCAGTTTCTCACTGCCATTCTAACAGAGTTAGACCTTACTTTGCCTGTTCAAGGTATCAGTACATTTGACCAAAATGCAAGTCTAAGCCTCAGCTCAATGCGGCTTTTCAAGATGGGACCTATACTTCCTTCGAAGATATCAGCACTTCTCTCTCTCTGACTATCTTGTCCCTTCTGTGCATTTCCAGAATCAACACAAGAGGGGCTACCTTACTAATAATTTAAAAATTAAATTTTAAAAATTAAGCTAAGAACATTTTTTTTAGAAAACAAAACCCAGAACTCAAGATCTCAGAGTGCTTCCTCAAGCTTCAGTAAACTTACAGCACTACAAATGGGGTCAGAATCTGCTCCCATCACTTAGGGGAGGTGAGAGATATGTGGCATTGCTGACTACACAACAAAGGCTCTTTTGAATTATTTACTACAGCAGAACTAACAAATCATCTGGATGTAAAGCTGCAACACTGCTCCAAATACAGAAATGAAAAGCTAAGGTCATAACTGATGGGCCAGTATTGTCTTTTAAAATAGCTTAAAGATCTATCTTCTGCTATGTTTTCACTATTCTTGCACTTCGCAATTCAATTTTCATAAAAATATTTCACCTTAACCTTCAAACTATAGTGGGAGACATTGCTCTTTCAGAACACAAAAATAGCTTCTCAAAGCTGATGTTTTTCAGAACCTAGGAAGTATCTGACAAGAACACAAATTCCCACAGACAAGGGCTAGATCTTTATCAGTATTTCATTTAAAATAGGCAAAAGGCGCATATGTTTTGGGGTGGTTTGGTTTGGTTTTTTTCCCCCAACTGGAATATAGTGGCAAAGCTATTAACTATTTTTGCATTTACAAAAAAAAGAGGTAACCACAAACCTCAGGTAAAATTCCACTTTACCTGCACTATGTTGTTTTGATGAACTAGATCAGACAGAGGAGGAAAAAAAATAGATCACTGCTTCAGGCAAAATGCCCAAGCATGTCATTCTATTGTAACATACCAAACTGGATTATTAAGGTAATTTCAGCACACTGAAAATGAGTAACAATAATTTTTCTTTTGAAAAAGAATACAGTTTTTCCATGTTCTGTTGTTGATATAAATCTTAATAAATATTCATAGATAACTCTAGGACACATCATTAGCAAGCTGTTCAGCAAGTTGAGCAAGTGCTGAATTAGGTATTTTAAATAATTATTATAAATGTATCTTCTCATAGTAACATGGAAACAATTGTAGCATGTTTCTTAGTGGAACATCAGATTTACTTAAATATGATAATGCTACCACCTAGAAGATGACTGCAAGGTTTGGCTATACTAAAAAAATAAGTGGGTGACTCCAGAAGGGTTAGCTTCCCTTTGTCCCCACTGCTCCGGTAAGAGGTGACTTGTCCCCAGGAGCTCCAGAGGCTTAATCTGGGACTCATCACCTTGTCTCCAAAATCAGTATCAGTAATTCCTCCAACTTGCCACCATGACCACAGGTAACAGACAAGAAAGCTGTATGTGCAATTCACAACTGAACCACCTGTGATAACAGAACCAGAGGAATTTTCTCCTACACGTGCAAAAATGTCAAATAAATAACAAGTTTTTACCTTCCTTGTAACATCATACTACCAAGAACAGTAAGCGTAGAGGGTTACTTTGGTAGTCACACATGGGCATGATACACTCAGGAGCATCCCAAACACTTCAGCAGCCACGAAACTCATTCTCAGGAGTAAAGTTTTAGACAACAAGCTGGTGGACCTCAAATGATAGCCAAGTGCTAGCCCAGTACAAAAATATTGGGAAACTGGGTGACCAACCTCCAGGTTGAAGGGGAAATTAAAAATCAATAGGACTGATACCATCACACCTCCACAGATCAAGCCTCCTCAGCCTTTATGAAACACAAACCCAAACTGGACAAAGGGTTTCCATTTCCGCATGATCATGGTTGGAGGTGAGAGCGTTGGACACCAGATCAGACAGTTTATTTCTGCAGTACTTCTGACAAGTGTCGAAAATAAACTGCCATTTAATCTTGCTTCCGTGTCTGTATTCCTTTCACCCTGTGAGTCAGTCAGTGACTTCTCAGAGTATGCTTTTGTCAGGGATCTGCTCTGTCAGGTTCCCACACATCTTTAGATCACTCTTCTGCTGCAAACTCTAGGACAACTCCTATTCACATTAATATGGGCACCCACGACTTTTTTTGGAATAAACTGGTGTTTAACATGCTGCTTCTTTTGTGCAAGGTTACCACAGTTTGCCATTCAATTAAGAACACTAATCAAAACAAAACAAAAAATTATCCATGAATGCCAAGCCAAAAAGATCCAAACTGAGACGTGGTAGCTCAATTTACACTTGGGAGTTCAAGCAACAACTAAAATTCTGAGCTGCCAAGGAGAATTTACACAAGGTTTCCTATGACAAAAGTTAAAGCTGAATTTTCAAAAGACTACATAAACATAGAGGAACACTATTTACTGTGTCCCTCAAAGACCCATATCCACACATGCAGTATGTCTCCAAGCACGGGTTTACTGCAACATCGACATTTTCTGCTGGTAAATCTTTCCCATTATCTTCAAAATTAGAGGTATCAACGGCACCTAACATTTTCTTCTGTAAAAAGCATTAGAGCAGCAACAGAAAAGCAAGGAAAGGGAAGTATTATTCCCTCACTAAACACTCCTACAGTTTTGTAGTACTTTTCTATCTTCTACTTAAAAAGAGTCATTATCAGAAGTTGGGATTTTATACAATATTCTTTCCTCAAACACATTCAGCATGTCATGACTTATATCTTAAGCATATACAGTCTTCTTAATTTACCACCAGATTGATTACTGATCAATTTTAGTGCACAGTACTACATATATTTACATATATATTTTGACAGCCTGAGTACATTTAATAATCCCAGCATGTGGATAGCTTTGCCTTTTCCAATACACAGTGCCAAAGAAGCTATTGTGACCACGCTTTTCACGTTTGTCAGAGAAAGAAAATCCAATTTATAAAAATGTAAAGCTTTCATGTGGTGTTACATCAAACTGCTTTCTAATTTCACTTGCAAATATATTACAAAGCAGTTCAACAACTGTGCACACAACCTTTATAGGCTGGGTCCTCTAATGCCTCTTGCTTTTCATGCTTTAGCAGAGAAATCTATCTCTAGGCTATCACATCTTGATGGTACAGAAACTGATTTAAAGATTTCTGGTAAATGTTATTTTTTCCACCTTGATCAGAATTTTTGTATAATCAGACACCACTAAAGGAAAACTTTGAAAGCACTCCAAGGTATATTAACAAAGGAGGTACTTTGCTCACAAACCACTGTCCTAACTCCGACTCTCACTTAAGCCCCCTTCCAATGCTTGAATAACATTATTGGACTTTTTGAGGCTCATATAGATCATTTTTTAAAAGACTGACATCACAGCAACTGATTTTATATGTATCACGTCACACACATAGACACTTTCTGTAAGGGAAAGACAATAAACTGGACATACAGTACATTCAATGTGACATCAGTAATCCGCCCTGAAGATTATGCACAATTTAATCTTGAAAGCGTGCACAATTTAATCTTAAAAGTGTGGCAGCATCTACTGGGTTTGTTAAGAATTTCAAATGTCTTAAGGCTTCTTCATATTTTACACTGCCATCTAGTGTAGGCTACATTCATTCTCTCCAAGCTTCCAACTGTCAGCACCTGAGGTATCCAAAACCAAAAAAACTTCCATAAAAATAGAAGCCACCGCTTTTGTTTATATGACTTGGAAACTATCAATTCCTAGAATGAAAAGGCTACACTAGCAGGCTGAAACAAAATACCAAGACTTAAAGCTATCTGAGACCGACAGTAGGAAAGCCAAAAAAAAATTCAAAGATACAATGAAGAATGATATACATGTATTTTTAACTCGGTGGCTAAATAATCATCAGATATGATTCATTTGGAAAAATGTATAATGTAGACTCACCAAGTGAAAACTTAATTAATGCAGGTTAAGCATCTGTGCTTGTATAGAAACTACAGATCAAATTAAACAGTATTTCTCAAGAAGCAGGTCTAAACTGAGAACACTTGTTTCAATGTATTTCTTTTAAACCATCATCATTTACATCCTCAATCTTTATTCCAAGGTTCAATCACTGGATCACCACCTGATGAGCCTCATCACACTGCTCCAGCGGAAAGAGCTGTTGTGTGGGTCTGCAGAAAGTTTGCCTCACGATCAACTTGCCCCACAGAGCCAACATTGTCATCTTTATCAATTCCAGCTAACGCTGAGAGGCTACTCCACGTGGCCGTCTTACAAAAGCCACATGAACTGTGTGTCATAACAGACAATAACACAGAAATTCTAGATATAGTGTAGCTCTATAGATGTCTCTTGGCGGGGGGGGGAAACAACCCACACACTTACTTGGCTAAAGCGAAAAGGCACTTTTCATACACACTCCAACTTTCAGATTATTAATATGAAAAATTAAAGCTCTTCTCATCAATTGAAAGTACATTTTTAAAACTATAAATATAGCAGACTGACGTTACTCTGAACGTCAAATGCAGTATCTCCTACTCTGCGTACCAAATTCTGTTCTCATTTAGAGTATAAACTGGAATAACACATTAAAGAGATTTATCTCAAAATTATGTCACTATGGCAGAGAAAGTAATTTCATCCTATAAAACTCAGTTCTACCGATACCTGTTTTCTTTAGCCATTTACACATACACAAAGTAAACAAAATCCAGGCAGAGCGGCAATGTTACTGCTGTAATGGAAACACTGTACAATACCGAAGTGTTGATGCGTTCTGCTTAATGCTCCATTTGCACAGCAGTAAATACACAAGATACCAAGTCCCATTTAGTGCCTAGACTCTTATACCCATTTTCATGTTTTTGAGTCATTTTCGTAACAGAAATATGCACCCTAGGTTCAGTGCATCTTACTAACTTTGCTGTAATATGCCAAGATCCTAGTTTATAAACAATAGAAAAACCTGATGGTACATGAAAAACTGTCAAAATACAGTAAAAACTTATTTCCCATAAGACTTTCTCCCTCTTAATTGTCCATTACATGTCCACCTCTTACAATTACAATAAAAAACTGAGTCTTTTTAGTGCCTCATATTAAGAGATTTCATTCTATTTGCCAAATTAGCGTTTTTGCAGCAGGCAAGAAACTCCTATTGACAAGTGTACAGCTAACAGAATTAAAGAAATTGACACAAATGAAAGTGGTCTAATTATGCATATATGGTAAGTTTAACAGAAAAAGGTCCCCAAACTTAACCCAGATTGACTTTACTACTATACTCAGGATAAACTTTCACTGAGGTCACAGCATCGGGTGAAATTTCATAGAAACAAGATACACAACAACACAAAAAACATCCACCAAGAAAAAAAATACCAGGTGGATTTGATTTTTAATGCCGTGGCACATAGTGACAGAGCACAAACTCAGCCTGCCAAAGAAATGAGCTTGATAAACAGCATCACATTTAACAGCTTCGACACAGTACTGTCAAGTAAGCACCTTTAGCTTGTGCTGTCTTCCATATTTTCATTAAATAGAGCCTTCTTCAACATTAAAAGCAATCTAAAGGAATCTATGGGGCAAATTCCCTGACAAACTGGAGGAGGAGGCTTAGTTTTTCAGGCTGAGGCAAAAAGCCTATTGGCATCCACACCTATGGAACTCAGAATAAAACCTCCTGTGCAGCTACAGAGTTGAAACTACTATAAACAGAACTGTCCTGCCCAGCCTCTTCTGGATTCAGAGGGGTGGTAAGTTTGATAGAACTTGGACCAAAGACACCTTAGAAGCAGAAATAATTCTACATTTTTAAACAGTCCCACTAAAGATTCTGAGTCCACTGCTGAAACATGGAAGCAAACTACCATTTCAAACTTGAGTTTGTATACACTAGAGTAAGCATATACAATTTGTTCTATTCACTTACTCCCTCTTAAAAGACAAAATAATAGAAGTACCATGTACAGTGTAAGATGCCCACTTCACTTTTCAGTATACCTTGTCAAAAAGGTATACAACACTTGGAAGACAGACAACGTATCCTGTCCCCCAACAGTAATTTTCATAGTAGAATGCATTGTATAAATGTGATTCATTGTCCGAGATCCTGTCCATCTTTATTTTACTTATCATGACAGAAGAAATGGGAAAAAACCTCTTCCCTGAAATGATCTGCTACTGACCTGGACAAATTAACTGAATCTACCTTTGCAGATTATGGTGAAAATATACTAGAGAATCATCCATCATTAGTTTAGAGTTTTTCTCTTCATAATATTCAACTGCCAAGCAGTTAAGGTAGTCTTCCAAACAGCAGGAAACTGAAATTCACAATCCTCAACACTTTCTTAGAATTGCCAGTGTGGATTTTGTATCAAGAGGAGTAAGTCTTTCTCATTAAAATCCTCTATCACGGTGAAGACATCTGTGAGCTGAAGTCCCGCACTCAAACCTTGCACAATCCAGCCAGCCTTTCAAGGTTCGTCTCAGGTTTTCTGTAACAGATCAACTATCCACGAGCCTGATAAGCTAACTGACCAGATCCTTATCTGGCAGAGTTAAGGAAGAATTAGGCATTCCTTTAAAAAAAAAAAAAAAATTTCTTAAGGGCTGCAAAAGCAAAATCAACTGTGACTGTTCCTAAAGGATGAGATGGAGAATCTGGGACAAAATTGTAGCAAGACTGACACGTTTGTAGGTGAAATCAGGAAGTGTGGGGAGGGCTCCTAAACCCAGGGTAAGCAGTAGGCAAGACCTATGGCTTGGTGAGGCCAGGACTACCAACTCTCCCTAAATAACATTTCAGCCTTCCATCCACTCCGTGTTTGACACGTGAAGTTAGATTTCCATATTTTAAAAAGCCAAGGAAAAATGTTTCATAGAATTTGACTGATATCAGTCCAAATTACTTTGGAAGAAGAAATCCTTCCTCAAAAGTGTGATAAATACCATTCACCATTCATCAACAGTAACAATAAAATATCCATGTAATACAGAAGATTTAATAAAACTAGTCCTTCCTAAAAATTTCCATTGGTCAGAGCATTTAGCATACAGGAAAGGTTATGAAAATATAAATTCGGGAGAAAAACGTAGCTAACTGCCCAAGTGCTTAAGAATGCTAGTTCAAGTTATCATAAATTTTGAAGAAACATTAGTGTTGGGAGTAACTGTCTGCCTTTCAGTTTGTCTCTCTTAGCAAACTATCTTACTTTCTCCTGTAAATCTGTCACATAAATCCAAAAAGTATTGATTTCATATTTCTCTGCAGAAGTCATATGCTAAAAATATATACCTGTAACAAGGTAAATAATTCAGCAGACATATCAATCCCACTACCGTTGCCCAAAATTCATAATGAATTTAGGCCTGGGCCTATTCGAACAACTACTTCACCTGCAGCCTCTCTCACAGCCTCCAGTCTTTACTGTCAACCAGCAGCGCTGTCCTCCACAGGCTGACTTCAATGCTCCAGGCAGATCTTCTACTCCTGTTTTTTTTGTTGGGGTTTTTCAGAATTTTTTTTGTTTTCTTGCAGTACAGTAGACTTCCAGGTACGAAGCACAGTAGTAATCATGCATTTGGAGTCACAAAACCTTCAGCTAATGTTGTGAAATCTTCAGGTCAGATCAGAAGGCTAAGGAGACAGTCTCAAAGGAGGATCTGTGGGAGGCACCTGGATACACCTGCTCAAACTGATACACCTTAGCCTGAGGAAGACAGAATTCTTTGATCAAAAAGAACTAAGGCAGCCTCACGGAAGTCTCTCCAGAGAAACCAGAGCGAAAGAGAGATCAGCAGCACTTGCAAGGTTTGAGGAACCCATGGAGAACTGGAACTTGAAGCTTTAGCTAGTCCAAGAGAGCCAGTAAAAGAAAAGCTTTACTTTAAAGAAAGATTTAATCTTATCTTGAGCACTGTTGAAACTCTGCCAGAAAACGGAGGAAAAAAAGCATAAACCGGGCTCTGAAGTAGTAACACTGCCACATGCTCCCACTAATGCCATCCAGGCTGTTAAAATCTCACAGGACTAATTTCTGCTCATATTAATCTTGTGACTCGTATCTTAATTTTAGTGAAATTATCAGAATGCATGAAGTAAACAGCATTCAGTCCTGCATGGGTAGTTACAGTAATGAGGACTTACATGCACAAACCTGATTCAATATACAAGTCCAGAGGACAAAAAAAAAACCTAAGATACCACAGGGCTTCAAAGCTACTTCAAATTTAATCAAGTAAAATAAAAATAACATTTTAAAAAAATCAAATGACTGGAACACCACCTTTTTAAAGACTGCTATCACACCTGCAAATACTTATCCAAATATAAGAAGTTTTGTTAGTAACCAATTATTTACATAAACTCTTGCTTTAATACAGACTGAGAAACAGACATTTTCCCCCATCATTCTTGTTATGTAGACATCCTTTAAATATAGATAGAGGGTGCCTGTAAACCAGTGAAGACTGAAAATTAGTCTCGTTTTTGAGATTCAAAGCCAGATTTAAATGGCATATATATGGTCTGATTTTAGTGTATCTATTTTAACACATCATTAATGGGTAAATAAACAAGTAAATTTCTTCTGGCGAGGAAGACAAATGGAAACATAATTACGCATCAGATGAAAACACAGCTCCACAAAGACTTCGTCCTACTATCTTTATTTCAGATGAGGCACCGGGTTAGCTTTGGGGGACCAGGCAAGCAAGATAGCACAGGCTCTGCCATCCGGGCTTCAAAATCTGTATGTCATTTTGGGGAACAGAAAACAGAGCTCCACTTGACCACAGTTCAGAAATTAAATATCATCCCCCATCCCCCCCTTTCCTGGCTGATACAATTTCAAGTTACAACTCTGCTCAACTTATGCGTTATACCTTTCTTGTTGTTTCCATCACGTTTCAGCAGACGCCGTTATGTGCAAGATGGGGGTCCTATCGCTCCCTTAACCCCTCAGCGGCTACCCGCCTCGTTAGCCAAGTCCCCCCAACTTTCAAACACGACAGAAAACCGCTGCAAACCAGCTCCCCAAGCACACCCACCACCACCACCCCCCCCGCAAACGCCCCTTCGGAGGAGCCACGGCTGCAGCTGCGGGGCGGGGCGGGGGGGGCGGCCAGGCACCGCGTCGCGGCCAAGGCGGCAACCCAGGCTCCGCGGCAGCCGCCGCCCGGAGAAAGTAGGAAAAATCCCCAGCGGGTCTTGGCTGGAAGTTGCCCCGGCAGCCCACGTCCCCCGGGGATCCCCGGAGAGCGGCGGGCGGGGGTCCCTGGGGCGGCCGGGCCGCCTCCCTTCCCTCAGCCCCGGCCCTGAGAGGAGCGCGGCGCGCGCCCCGAAGGACGGAGAGCGGCTGCCGCCCTCAGCGCACCCCCGGCCCCGATCGTCGCCCGCCGGGCTGCGGCGGCTCCCGACGAGAGCGGGCTGTAACCTTAAGAAACTTGATAAGGGAATAAAAGGGAGGGACTTTGGTGGAACCGATTCCCGGCTTTTCATCTCTCCTGACGCGCCGGAGCCAGCGGGGAAACAAGGAAACAAACCCCTCGCCCGCGGAACGAGCCCCCGGCGCCCCGAGCAGCGGTTACCTGGCTGGCGACGGGGCGACCGCCCGGCGGGGCAACCGGCGCGGCACTTTCCCCCGGTGCGTGCCCGTGTCGCTGGGCTTCTGGCGAGCTGCTATTTATAGTCCGGAGTCTCCAGCAGCGCGACGGCGAGAGGAAGCGGAGGGTTGAACGCCCCGGGCAGCCGGAGCCCAGCCCAGCCCGAGGAGGGCGAGTGGCGGCTGGCGCTTGGCCGCGGGCACAGGCGCTCCCGCTCCCCCGGCGCTGCCGCCGCCGCCCTCGGGCGAGTCTCCTCCCAATGTCACCGCAGCCCGGCCCGGCGGCGGCCCCGCAGGTAGCGCCCCTGAGCCCGTGTTGCCGAGGGGAGCCGGGAGCTGCGTCCCCCTCCCTGGCAGCCCTGCGGCCGGCGGGCAGCGCGGCTCAGCTCGGCTCAGCTCAGCCGCGCAGAGGTGACCCGCTACTGCTGCTGCTGGAGGAGGCGAGACCGACACTGGGGTGTGGGAGGGAGAAGCCGCCGCTTGCCATTCACCTCCCGCCGCCCAGAGGGAGCCCGGCCTCCGCCGCCGCCTCTGCCGACTGCCGGGGGCTGAGAGGCGGTGGCGGGAGCGCGCCCGACCCGGGGGACGCTCGGAGGAGGCGAGGGGGTGTCTCTCCCGGGAGGACCGGCGCCAGCTCCCGCCCGGCACCCCCTCCCCGGGCTGGAAAGCCTTGGGCACGGTCCCTCAGGGCAACGCAGTGTGTCCGTGGGGAAGCGTCACGTCCCCTTCCCAGAGCTGGGCGCAGGGGCTCGCTCGGAGGCAAGCGACCGGCTTCTCCGAGCTTCCTTTGAGCTTCCAAAGTTTGGGGGGTGGGCGATGAGAGCTGCCCCTCGCCGCCGCTCCCGGGATGCTAACGACCTCCATAAAGCCGGGCTTTGACCCGCAGGGAGCCCCAGCTCCCTCCTTCAGCCCCGGGGGAGCGGCACCGGCCTCGCCGGGGGGACGGGCCGCGCCGAGGCAAGGTGCGGGGGGTACTTTTTGTGCTTTACTCCTTGGAAATAAATGGCTTGGCGTCGAAGCCGGGCTGGGCTTTGCCCGGTCAACCTGATTTCCTCACGATAGTCGCCTCGGGAGGCCCCGATGGCCCAGCGGACCCCTTCGGCCCACACGGAGGTCAGCTAGTAAACGCTGCAGGTTTGGGACGTTGTCTGAAAACTGGTTTAGTGTGTAAGGCAACAGAGGAATTAAGAAAAGTAATTTCTAATGCATCTGGCTCACTCGATAATAATCTTCATATAATCCAGTTTTTTATTTCTCTCGTAGTTAGATAAATCCGGTATTTCAAACTTCAGTTAATCCCATTGAGGCTACTTGTGCATTACAGCAGGACACCGACTGGGATTTGAGCTGCGTAAGCAACTCCTACACCATCATGCACAAAACGACTGAAGTTAATACAGATTAGATAGCTACTTTACCCTACTCAACAGCATTTGTTACAGGGATTTTAGTGTTTCCTATGTTATAGTAGCCGCAGTCATCTACAGGGTACCAGGACAAAGCCTGACAACGATCTCTGCAAAGCAAGATTGATTTAGCTTCAAGAGCTTGAAGTCAAAACAAAGTTGTACAGAGAGGCAAAGCTGAGAGCACAGGGAAACTAACCAAATACTTGCCTTGTAAATTATGAAAAATTGAAAGGAAAACCCTGAGAAGGCACAAGACAGAGAGATCTGGCCTTGTCCAAACACTTAAACATAAGAAGTAATACGCAAAAGCCTAGCTTGATGGAACTACCCATTTACGTAAAGCTGCTCATGCATAAATGTTTGCAGAATCAGGCTCATATTGAACAAACCATTGTAACGAAGTGAAACTGCCTTTTAAATTCAGAGATGAGTCTCTCGAGTATCTCTCATGAACAATATTATGCTTCTCACAACAGGAATTTCTTCATAATCTTCCTTCTTGTTCAATTTTTAATGTTCCATAGCATAATAGATAGCAGAAATGATCCTGCCAACATAGGAATCGGTACCAGCAGACTCAGAGTGCCACCAGTGAAAATCCAGGTTGTGAACAGGGAACTCACAAAACTCAGCTCAATGTAATTCAGTAGCATAGGGTGTTTCTGTCACTGTGCTCCCTTTAGAACTGACTACTACTCAGGTTTAGTCTGCAGTTACTTTTCAAACGAAAGCAATCCCAAGCTCTTAGATGTGTTCAGAACTGAGGACAAAGTCTGTAAAATTGATGTCCTGTTACATTTGGAAGGAATTGCTATGAGAGCACCTGCTTACTTATTTCAGTAATGAAACCTTAAATACATACAGCACTGAACATATGAGGAGCAGTTATCAAAAGTGCAGTCTTAAAGTACACTTTTTTCTTGGGCAAGGCTTTGTTGTACAGCCGGTTGTACTGCAGACCACAGGAAGGAAAAAGGCTGCTTTTTAGATTGCTCTTGTGTTAAGGTGCAAGATGTTACTGGAAGATGGCTGTTCAGAAACCTGCCATATGTCAATATGGGGAAAAAAAAAAAAAAAAAGAGATAAGATAATCAGAGCTTTATCCCCCTCTGAAATGTTTTAAAATGGATATATAGTCTAAAACTCTCAACATACACTCAAAATTTTCAGAGCTTGAAATTAAACTTAAGCATAAAAAATGTCATCTGATGTTCAAAAGTACTGAGCTCAAAATTATTTCAGATGTGTTTCAATGCTCCCTACCTCTGAAAATCACATTTCCTTAAGTGCCTAGATATGGATTTAGGGTGCCTAACTGCATCCACTCAAGCTTGAAAATTTTAGCCTACATATACCTGTGCTTCATAATAAATGTATCAGAAAGCTTCAGACAAGCTATAAAAGCATTTTCAAAATAGCAAAGCAGACTTGAGCCATTAGAAGATGAGACACCAACCTGACAAAGTACTTGGCTGTATAATTCAGCTCATTCTGCTATATGGAAAGTAGCATCTGAAGCCCAGCCTTTAACAGACAACTGTAGTAGCAGGAGAAAAATTAAAATGAAATGCCTACTGGGGCAGATTTTTCCTATTACTTACTTCTGGTATTTCCCAACATTTTCCAAATCAATGTGCTTCTTTCTTTAAAATCTCCCTTTCTGCTATCTCCCCAACTCCTATGTATGACGTCCTACATTCCACCTTATAAATATTAAGTATATCTAAGCTTCCTGCTCTGATAGTATTCTGTTTGACTGTCAAATCAAGAGTGTCTTAGTGAAAAAGGTGAGGATAAGGAGGTGAGGGAGGGAGCAAGCAAGAAATTAAACTGTGACAGACTTAAGACTTCCCAAGGGAACAGCACATGGAGCTATTGGAGAATATCCCTGCTCTGCTAGCCAGATCCAATCTGGCTAGCAAGGTTTGCTATTTCCAGGCCAAGGCCTGGGATCAAAGAGAACACTAAATCATTAAAGAACTTCAGGATGAGAAAAAGAAGCAGGATTTAATGGCCTGTCAGCAGCTGGAGTAGAGCCTCCCTGGTGGAGAAGCTCTAGCAAGCAATCTGAGTCTCCCAGTGCACAGGAAAAATAACAGGATTGATAGGAATTTACTAAATTTTCAAGGAAAGGCAAAGGCCCAAGTAAGAGGAAATGCACATCTTTGTTATAGACCTTTGCTCAGAGTGCATTTCAATGGATAGAAATGGTTTGTTTTCTGGAAGCCCTTTCTGGGTTCTCTTTGATCGGCGTTCTGTCTAACAGTTTACCGAGGGAAAGGAGTTAATGTACAGCAAATGCCGTTGGGTCTGTCATGCTAACCTTGTTAGCAAGCAGGGCCATGTCAGCTGGAGTAGTTAAATTTAGGCTCAGTATCAAAGGGGTACTGAAGGGGATCTAAAGCATTCTGCATTCCTGAGCACTGAAACATCTTTGAAGACACAACTAGGGTAAAAATCCAAGGCTGCTTGTTCTCCAGACAGTATGAATGACTGCACAGCATAATTGTATTGCTTCTTCATACTAACCACAACACAGCAAAGAATATTGAATTTGTGCGTGCTTTATAACTGCAAAGAACTAGGGAATCAAAAATTAAATCCTAATGAAAGCATAAACCGTTCCCCTACCGGTGGCTGATCACTCCCACCCCTTAAAGCCACTGTTCTCTTTATGGAGGAACCACCAACCCTGTCTGAAACCAAAGAATGCTTCTGGCACTGAACCAAAACCTAAAGCACCAAATGAGAATCAGCAAAACACATCCTAAGCAGGACTAAACTTGACTGACATAGCTTCCTGCGTAACAGTGTCACTGTAGATTATGGCACAAAATTGAAATCTGTGAACTATGTCAGGCTCTTAAACAGAATCAGTGACCGTGAACTACATCTTGGCTCTCAGCGCCTCACACCTTGTTACTTACACTGATGATGAATGTGTGCAAAAAGGTACCCTGATAATCTAACCATGATTTACACCCAATATACATATTATAATGCAGCTACAGAATAATTGCAAGAGAAGCAAGGAGATGGTGAACTAGGTTCTGCAAGGGAACTGAAAACTGTGAGTTACTGAATAAATCAAGGTCTTGACTTTACAAGCAGTTCTGCATGGGCAATCGATGGTGCCAGTGGCTCCGGTGAGGCCTGTACAGGCCACTGCCAACATAAAACAACCTACAGGATCAACACCCACCAGAGGAAGAGCTGTATAACTAATTTAATGGAGGTGAAACTGAAATTGAGACAAATATCATGCTACCAAATACCGGAGAAAGCAAAGTCAAAGGAAAACACTTCCTCAGTTATCTGAAATGATCACAGACTTTTCATCAAAAGACAATGAGGAAAAACAGTACAGAACCGCTGGAGAACACGACTGAGGAGATAGTATCATACCGCGTACCAAATGAGAGATGGGTGGTAGTGCAAATAATAAAAAACCCCAAACCAAAACGAAGTCTTGTGCTGAGTAGATTGCACCTCCTGCTGAAAGACAGATAGCTTTGCTTCCTTTACACTTTGGCAATATTTATTGTCTTTGTTGTATGAGTAGGGAATGATTGTAACGAAGTTACCCAGCTCAGATGTTTTTCTGTGCATTGGATATATCATGCAAATATTTATCATCAAAACCAATCTGAACAGTAATTTCACTTCTTACCCCACTGTCAGGAAAAAGTCAGTCTTAGAAATCCCAGACAAAGCACTATTATCATTCTCTTTTTCAATAGCAGTTTCTCTGAGTTTCAGCATTTATTCCTGGGCAAAGTTTTGTATAAAGCCAACGAACAACAAGCAGAGTTCCAAAGGACAGCAAATGTGATTTTATCACTAATATGACCTTGGAAATATCATATTCATGCGACACAAAATGCTGAACAGCATAAGCCTATTCTACTGCTCCAAACATGATAATGGAGCGACTTTATTGTAAAAGCCTGTATGTCAGGTAGCCTCTCTTAAAGCTTGCATAACCACTGTATCATGTGCTCTGGCCACTTTGACAATAATGTAGTTGTGTGCCCAGGCCTAATTTAGATCAGATTTGCCAGGCAAAATGGACATATGCAGATCTTAAAAAAAAAAAGTTTTCATTTTATTTTCTTCTCACTTCCTTTGCACCACCATAAATGACTATACAGGATGCAAGACTTTAAAAAATGAAGATCAATGATTAAATTATTGGTCCAGTTCCATTAGTACAAACATTGTAGATTTTAGGGGTCTTTTTACTCACCTATGCACAGGGCAGAAGCCATAGTTTTTATTAGGTCTACTAGTATTGTATGTCATCTTTCAGGCCAAACACCCTGTTACTGGCTGTTGGGCACTTAACCTCTGCTGAAAAATCACACTGCTCTGTTTTATCTCAGAAGGCAAAAATACTTCAATATCTTTTGGCAATACTTGCTTGGGACAGAAGGTGAAAGGCCAAGCCAGCAGTTAGTTTACTGTCTAAAACAATAAAGCCATCAGACAAGCTGAGATGGAAGCAATACATGATTCCCTATTTGCTGACAAGATTTTGCCATTGCTTTTTTCACATTCCTTATGTAGGCTGAATTTCAAGAAAGGTCTGTACAACACCAGAACAGACCTGTTTTAAAGCACTGTGTTGATGTCCAGCACAAAAAATAAAAATATCTGCAAGAAAATTTCTAAAAAAAAAAACCAACTCAAAAACCAAAATCCAACCCCCTTCCTATGGCCTTAAGTGCAGTTTCATGACACTTTTTATTTTCCCCCAACAACCCCCTCAGATTAGAGTTCAGGCTTCCAGTTTCATTCTCATAAGTTAGAACCGTAACCGTTCCCTACTTACAAGAAGAATATTATCAATCTTCTCCCTTTAAAATTCTGCCAAAAACCTCAAGAGATTCTGGTCTTGTCCTAAATTTAATCCCCCATTCCCTTTGCCTCACCATTCAGAGACAAAACTGTCCTCTGGGATAGCAATGCCTACAAAAAGAGTGTCCCTGCCAATGCCCAGCTGTTCCTAATTCTCTCATTTTCCAAAGGGATGAATTGGCAGAAAGCAGCTGAGTTCACATTTGCATTGCTCTCCACTGGTGCAATTATTTATATCACATTATATTGAAGCAACTTTCTCTCAAACCGTGATAGCATTTTCTTTTTTACTTTGCATGGGGAAAATTAAAAGGTTTGATGCAATAGAAAACCGAGCCCTTAGAGCTTTCCAGTGCTTTTGGTGGAGTAGTTCACACAGTAGTTCACACCCTCCTTCAAAATAGATTTTGGCTCCATTTGTGGCAGCTGGTTGAAGACGAGCAACATCTAAAAAACTGAAAATTCACAAATGCCTGCCAGATTGAAGTAGCAAGATGATAGGATACCTTATCATTGGTAGCTTGATAAAATGATTATGTGAACTCCATTCTCATTTAATATGTATTTCCTTTTACAGCCGCATACATATATCCTCTAATGCATACCCTGCAAATTCATAGCAGGAGGAGCCCAACAAGATACCACACTTGTCTGAAGAAAACTAAACACTTAAAAAGTAAAGAAAATAATTTAAGCTGAAGCTTTAACGGATACTCTCTTCCATATAGAAGTAGGTTTTTGGAGCTTGAAGAGAATGTTCAGAAATAAGGTGTGAATGCAAATAGAAAAATAATCTTTAGAAGTTGCATTTTTTTCTGTTTACCTCTTGCACTGGAAGGGGGTCCAGGCCTGTGTGACAGATGGAACTGATAACTGAGGGAGTGTTTTGTGCAGGTCTGTTGCTGTGCTGAGCAGCAGATTTCTGGAGCAATTTTGCCTTTAACTTAGACCTAGCCAATTTTCTCAGGGCATGGTGCATATAAATAAAGCCCGAGATGGTAAATTTCAGTCCATGGGTGAATTTCTGAGATGTATGCTAACAAAACCTTAGAGCTGGGGACAAACCTGGTGCCCTGTGCCATGACACTCCAACCCTCTCCCTGCAAGCTAACCCCTGGAGGAACTCACTCTGATAAACTAACATAAAACTTCCAGCACTCATTTTTCTCTCATCAGATTTCATCCATGCATCAAAGGGAATGTCATTGACAACAAAAGTAGATTAACCACTTCAAATACCGACTGGCAAAATCAAGGACTCATAAGAGACAGCCAGTGCTCAAGTCAGCAAGCGGGCAAGTCTGAGTAGCATGTAGTGGGCTGTTGCAAGTCTCTCCCTCAAGGGAGAGATCTGAAGGAGAGGCTGGCTCACAGCTCCATGTGAATACCAGAAGCAGGGAGCTCCTCTCTGACTGCCACAGAGGCAAGGTGCCACCAGTCAGCTAATTGGCAACATCTCATCTCTTGAAGGGGAAACCTCTTCTTGCTCTTGCTGAGCTCCTACCGACACACTTTTCCTCTAATTTAAGAAAGAAAAATACAGTTCTGACACCCCTGCTTTGCAAATTTGCTAGTCCCTGCTCTAATCAGCTAACGCTTTAAATCACAGCCACCTTGATTTCAGAGAAGTTCTACTTGTAGGATAACTTTCTGTCACCATTTTGTATTGGCTGATTCATGTCCCTGTAACGTACCCAGGCCTATGTTGGCCAATGATTTTTCTTCTGTTTCCTACATGTTGGTAGACCACATGCAGACTCTCACCCCTGATCATTTTATACTGGTCACAGCAGGACTTTAAAAAGGATATATTTTACTACACAGATGAGCAATCACTTTCAAAACCCTTTGTAGCATTTTCCTACCCACTGTGCTTCAATTCACAATTTGATGCCATTCAAAAATAGCAGTCTCTTGTCTGTGTATGATATTGCAGCCTGTCTTAGGGTAAATGCTTAATCTAAAATCATCACCGTTTAATGGTGTATTCTTTTCCCTATACTGCAATTTAAAACAGTAATACAAAGAATATTTTGGAGAGCTTGATATATGTCTAACTGATTATGTCCCTCACTGCTCATCTCCTGATCTTTGATATATTTTGGATTTTGACCCTGTCTGTCCTGTAGAAACTTGTATGTAACATGAATTGACTAGCTAAGAGCTAATGATGTTCACTGCTTAAAGTGGGATGTAAGTTCTGCTGGCCGAGGTCTGTTTCCTCTACTGTGTTTGGAAAGAGTATCTGCCTTGCATTGATGAAATAAATTGAAATATTTGGTACATGGTGATTGATGGTGAGGACAGTGGGGTTTACTTCCAGCATTGCAACAGACCTGTTGCATAATTTTGAGAGTTTCACTTAATTTGTATGGATCTGACCCACTTGTAAAATAGCTATAATCGCCCTCACTGACCTCACAAGGTACTGTTATGTTTGGGCCTTGGCTATGACTGGCTTTCTAGCACTTGTGTGCCATTCAGGGTATAAGAAAGAATTTTGCCCTTTGTGCCTTATTTTGATAAAAAAAAAATAATTAATTTGGGGGAAGCATCAGGGGAAACTCTTTCCTTTGTGTGCCATAGGGCAGTAGATTGCCTCAAGAGCTTGGGAGAAAGTGGAATCATATGAAATTGTTAGCTTAAAAAGGGTCACAAAGCTTAGGAAGGAACCATAATTTTTTTGTGTCTCTTGGACTATTGCCTGCTTCACTCTCCATGTCTAGGACAGACTGCCCTTTAATTAATTGAGACATTTAGCACAAGTTAAAATCCTCAACCAACAGACTCTACACAAGAGCAAAGTATTGTTATTAATTTTAAGAGGAACATATTTAAAATAATTTAAGTCATGTGTCAGGTCATATGAGAAGTCAAGCCCATTTTTATCAGGAGTTAATATCTCTCGGCTTCTCTAGTTAGCAGTAGATTGGTTTCAAGAACTATACCCTGTTCCTCCCTGAGTTTTATATAAGCCACCTTGATACATGCAAATATTCCACAGAATTTAACAGAGTTAAGCTTTAGGACCTCTTTCTGCAGCTCAACAGTAAGAATATTTAGCTCTATGCTTTATATATTTGTCTGCAAACATTCTAATATCTTGCTGCTATCATGAAAAATAAAGAATTTTGTGTCCTGGAGCAGAAACACATAGAGCAGATATCTATATAGATACAGCACATCTAGTTAGAGAGAAACATTTTTTCTTGTTTGATCTCAAAAAAAATAGGTATTTGGTAGGCATGTAACAATAACTTCAGTGTGTTAATCTGCTTGTTTGACTGCCTATAGATAAATGTCTTCAGAGTAAATATTATTTCAGCTCTTTCAGGGTTAATTAACCTATGTGACTGCCACTATTTTTGTAAAGACTACTTAATAAAAGGTAACTTACTTCCACATTCAAAGTATAGATCCTTTACAATATGATGTTTGCATTCATGCTTTTTTTTTTTTGTCTCTTTTACTAGTTAACTAACAGTAGTTGCTAAGTAGATGTTAACTTTAGAGTTATAAAAACACATGCTCCTGGAAAAATATTTTAGCAAGTGTAGATGGTGTTAATATGTAAAATAGCTCTGTAACCACTTCCTCCCTGTTATTTTTAGAGACAAAGTAAGATGAACTCATGTACACATATATTGCTTATAAGTCAAGCAAGAAGAGAAATACAAAATACAGCTTCTTATATAAGTATTAAGTTGTCTACATTTCATACATTTGGTCAGTCTCTCTGCTTTTTTTCTTCCTGTGACAAATTCAGGAAAATTCTGTTGTATCCCCCTGAACTGTTCTGAAACTACAGCATCTGACTAAGAACGGGATTCACCCACTCTATAAGAGATGTATATGTAACTGTCTGCCAACCAACCACAGGTAGGACTTACCTCGGACCTTTAAAATTTCATGTTAAAATTACACAGCAGAACCACAGGAAACGTGAACCAAGTAGCTTAACACTGTGGTGTGGGCTGGGGAGGGAGCGAGAGGTGAGCTGAGAAGGAAGGGTGGGGGTGGACAGCAGGACAGAGACAAATGCTGCAGACGCACTCCATCGCTTCTGCACCCTAGGGCCAGTGTGATGACATGCGTTGTGGCTACCTTGACTTTTCTCTAGTGTTCCTCAGAGCTCGTAGGAGCAGCCCCTGTTTGAGGGTTTCATGTTACTAGGATGTTGGGGAGAAGGGAAGAGAAAACCCTGTGCTGTACATGGCACAGGGTCTGTTTTGGGGAGAGACAATAATCCTTCAAATCAACCTCAAAACATTTTGTGGGGAACGAAAGCCGAGAGTAGAAGAGATGAAGCAAATCCTGGCTTCCACAGGGTTATTGTCCAGCAACCTTTGCCAAAGGAATCTGGGTGACATTTCTTTCTGCTGTGGAAAGAAATTCAGGTTCTTGTAGAAATGTTATATTCCTACTGCAATATATATTGGGGCATATACTGATTTTCTTCAGAATTTCCCAAAAATCTCATTCCAGAATACACATATGTTTTACCTTTCCTGCCTTTTGTGTCCAAGTAGTGGTCTGCCTGAGGAGGTTGCTTGCAATTGACTTTAAATGAAGAAAGAAAAAAAAAAATGGAAAAGAAACTATGGCAAAGAAAAACTATGTGGGAACTATGGAATTCTGGGTTTGTATATTACGTTTTTGGAGACAAATTCTCCTTTAGTCCCAGAGGAGTTTTTTTCCAAACACTATGGATGTAAAAAATAATGGATATAGATTAAGCAGAGTCCTTGAGTCAGAGCTGATTCACCTCTGCCATGCTCAGAGACACGCAGAATGAGCTCCAATTTGCCTGCAAAAGACAGGGTGAGCATATGTCCCTTGAGACTTGAATAACAAAATTAACCTGCGTGTGAAACTGGTTAGAGGGGAGACAAATATACTGGATAACATTTATATCACAACACTACTTCTAAGTTAGTCATTCATTTTCCTCTCCTAATGAGGGCAGGGGTTAAAACATGGAGAAAGAACAAGCATTTCACAATTAGAGTTGAGAGGAGGATGGCAAGGTACAAGGAAAAAGCCTGTGAAATTGCTACTCACGATGAGTCTCCAAGAGCTTGAGTCTGTTGAGTGCTTTCACTAGCATTTTATTTCTGAAGAAACTGCTGAATGCCATCTCTCTGGATAACACCTGCAGAAATTGATTTCTTTTCAGACTGATTTTCATATTAAATCTGAGAAAGCAAGGAGAGCTGAAGTATAAGACAAGAGAATTCATGAAGGAAGGTAGAAGTATGTCAGGGCTTCTTGCCATTCACTGTTCAGTTGTTTATTTTTCTTACACATTGAAACTTTTTTTTGTATAACTGACATTAAGACAATCATATAAAAATTTGTAGAAGTTATATGACTGCAGAGATAATCCAGCCAAAATCTGAGCGAGCACTGAGAAGCACAATCAGATCTGATGCTCTTCAAGGTGTTGCGGTCCTTCATTTAGCATTGACATTTATTACCTCTACTGCTATTGGCAATAGCATCTTCACTTTCTTGCCAGATGCATTCTGGTGCATGATATTTTCCTTGTGACAAAACTTGTTATAAACAAAAGGGATGGAAGATTAAAACAATGACCATCGTCTTATCAAGTAATTCCTCCCTCAGACTATAGGCTGATAGTTTCTGTGCTGTTATACTTTGTATAAAATGTAATAGGATGCTTCAAATCTCCGAGTACAATTTCTGTAAATATGTTTGTTGGAAAAGAGAACACAAAAAGCTACAATAACATGACATACTATCAAAACAGGGTAGTGTTGATTTAGATACCAAGATTATGCATTTCAGCACAGATGTAATCTACTCTGATCAGCCCAGAGGCATTTATTCCGCTTACTTTAGGATTTCTAGAAGAAATGGCATACAGAAGAGTAGTAAACAAGTCTGGGGTTTGAAAATGATACTCAGATAAATCCACATGCCACTACAGTGGTGTTAACAAAGGTAACAGTGTAATAATAAAAAGGTTAAAATGTCAGGAGATATGTCAAATGTTTCTCTAGAATGAAATCTGTAGTTGCGGATCGGGTACACAGAATCTAGCATTCTTCTCACCTGACATTTTGTTTATGCCATTTTCCAGTCTGTGAGATCAGGTAGTATGCATGTGAAAAATATTTATTGCATTCTGTGGTGGACTACATACTAGGCTATTGAATCTCTATGTGTACATTTCAATGAAATAAGAAATACGTTCCTGAAGTTCCTTTATTTACTGATCAAGCAAAATTCCTACAAACAAAACAAAAACAAACCATCTCCAGACTAAGTAGTAGTCTGAAATCACTGATATGCAGTGTTAAAGCAAGACCAGCTTGTAAAGAAAAACAATTTTATCTGTTTTTAAAAATGAGGATGGTGGATTTAGGAAAAAAACAGTTGTCATCTCCTGCATCTGGTGGCTGGTCTGAAATACATATTTTAATTATATTTGTGCATGTTCAGAAATATTGGAAGGGATTTAAAATACCCATAACTGAGCAGAAATGCTACCTTTGATGATGGCCCAATCTTGGCCCATATAAAATGATAGCATAATAGCTGTAATTCCTTTCAAAAATCTGAAATAACATGAAACCTGTATTGGTTTCCCTGCATCGCTGTGTAATGCGGGTCTATCAGAATGTTCAGCCTGGGCACACCTATTGCTTCACATTCAAACACGCAGAATTTACCGTTTCACGATTATATGTGTCACTTCACCTGTTCTTATTTTCTCCTCATTGGATTTTCAAACAAAATCCAAAAAGCTCAGAGAGATGCAAGCTGAGAGAGAAAGCAACTGATGTTTTGTTCCCTGTGAAGGAGGAACACAGCAGCTTGTTCAGCTTCAGCGTGAGCTGTAACGTAGTGTGGGGTGTCCCTCCCTTCTATACGCTTTCCCAGCCAGTAGTTGTCATTAACAACATTGTAATAGTGTCATGTTGCAAGCACGCTAATCATGTCACACATTTGGATGATAGCGTAAACAGCATAAATGTCTGTTATTGCCACAATAACAGTTTCAGCGTAGGAGCCAAGACAAGGAAGAATAGGAACTGAAGAAAATAAGGCTGTTATACAGAGATCATTCTAGTTAACAGATGAAGATGCACCTCCAAGAAGCTGCTTTTTCCTTCACAACAGCCTAGTCCAACCTTCACTGCCTCTTGTTGAGGGGTATTTCTACAACATCATTTTTCACTCTCCTTTAAACTGATGATTTCATTGATTTATCTGGCTTTTTGATATGACTGTCATTTATTAGAGTAGTGAAGAGATATGGGAGTAGGCAGAACAGTCAAGAAGGGGAGAGGTGAGAGGAAGTGTGTAAAAAACAAAGCATTTTATGGAAGATGTCCATGGAATAATAAACTATTAAAAACTTCCCTGGGGTATTATTTTTCTATGTACTGTACAGTTTAATAGAGAACTGTAGTGTATAATACAAGACAAAAATCTCATAGAAATAACATGACTTTTTAGTGGGAATAAATGGTTTGTTAGAGCAATTTCTAGGGCATTCTATTTGATTTCTTTAGAAATTAAGTTATTTTTCATTAATGAAGAAATAAAACTGAAAAAAAATATACAGCCAACCATCTTGAAGTATATACCCATTAAAGGTGCTAAGTAGACCAGTGCTAAGTGGACCATTTTTAGTTGATTATTATCACTTTACCAGTGTAAACTTTTTAATGCATTTTGTTTGATTTGAGCTACAGTTACATATTATGAATATGAAAAAACCAAACATGTAACTACATGCAGTTGTGTAGTCAAGGAAAAATGCAAGTCAACGGAGTGAGCCCTCCTCCATTTTAGCAAAACAGAAATTACCCACTTCTGCCTGCCTTACCACAAAATACTGATTTTGAGTATAGACAACACTTCATTTTACTGCTATCTCACTGACCATAATTTGAAGAAGTAGCCATATGTAAATACATTTTTGGTTCTTTAGCATAAAAACTAGGCAAATCATTTTCCTCTAACATCTCTGTTCCTTCCTGGTCCCATCAATATAAACAAGGTAAGTTTGCTATGAAGCATTCCTTGTATTTGCTCTTCACCTAAACACATTCTGGTATGTTGTAACTTGACCATGCCTAATCAAAACCACATAAATGACTACATAAAGACCACTTTGTCCAACCTTTTCTTTGGAGATGAGATCATAGCAGAGGGAGGCAAATTTTGCTATTCTTTGTCATGCTAAGTAGTGCCTCACCTTGCCCATCCTCCCCGGGATGTGCAGGGGACCAGTGGCACCATACAGAGGAGAAATGACCCAGAGCAGCAGTGGCAGGACACAGCTCTGCGCTGCGACTTCCAAAGAGTCCCAAGGAAGAAGGGAGAGGAGTGCTGTGGAAGAAGGAGCCTGAGAAGGAATGGAGACTGACAGTAACACTTCCTTTCCTATAAAACACTCTTTTTCAGTCAGTTCAGCCCTTTTGTCTGGAACAATGTTTGCAAGCTGGTTGTCACAGTCTCCCTACTCTCTGCTGAACCGGGGTGGCCCTGTAGAACCTCTCCTCCCAACACACTTCCAGCTAAATCCAGACCCCTCCTTTAGGTAATCCTTACAAGATTTCCCATAACATAGGCATTGTCCCTGATGGATGGATCTGCAACCCAGTGCTAGATGGGTAGGTGCAAATGGATACAGAGTTTTAGTAATGTGTTAATAAAAAACGCAATTAAGATCAAAATACCTTCCACAAGGTTAACATAAAAAGTGATGCGTTGAGTTAAATTACACTAAGGAATAAATGGCAAATGCCTGCTTATATGTGTAAGAGGGGCTTTCATGAATAATCCCGCATGCTTGCTAATGATAATGAAAGTGCCTGTGTCTTATATATTAGAATTACTTCCTCTCAGTCTCTGCAGGCTAAAAGCTTTGCCTATTGTTGCACACCATGCTAGGATGAAGAGCTGCTAACACAAGGCTTGATTTTTATGTTGATAGTCTACTGCAGTTAGAGGTGAGTTCTTGTTATTTGCTTTCCCACAAGCCCACAAAAAATGGTACTGCACACTTATGTCATAGTAAAAAAGATGGTTTATATTTCCTAGCTAATGGATATCTTTTAACAACATATATCTAAAAATTAAAACCAGCCAAAAATCTGTAAAAAGCAACTCTACCAGTTATCACTATGATGCTGCCCTGGTGGAGTCGTTTAAAGGGGAAGCCTGGCTTTAAATGCAGAATTCAGCTGATACATGTAATACCACACTAATTTTAAAATTTACATCAGGAAGGGTGAGGTCAAATACAGAGCTGGTGGGGAATAATCAACTCTTTTTATAGAAACATTATACTAACAGGGATAACCCCCCCGAATTACAAAAGCGAAAGGAGCATGGCAGTGGGAACAGATTACTGGTTAGTCAGTTTATTAGGGTTTCTAGAATTTGTAGCTTGCCCAAGAGATGTTTTAGTTACAGGCTAATCAACTGGAAAAGATATTTGAAGAAAAAGGATATCCTAGTTGATATAGTTCACAAAGCATTAGTTAAGCCTCATGACTCTGATGGACAACGAATTATTGTTGAAACAGCTCAAATCTAAAGAACATTTTTATGTGTCATTTGTTTCAACTTGTTCTTCTTTGTCACCTAAAATATAGGAAGTGACTCTGCAGCATGCATTTATGGGTTGCATCAGTGACAAGTTTATTCTCCTACCATTTGCCTTGTACTTTTTTTCCTGTCTGAAATAAAATGGGCAGGGACTACCTCTCTCGAACAATGGCAGATTTAAACTGGAATGGCCTGCTGCTCACTACTCTAAGACCATTTTACGTTGCTCTAGCAGCACAAAAGAGACTTAAATGGATGTAAAAGGGTAATTTACACTCTCTTTAATTCCCCTGTTATATTGCCAGTGATGTATAAAGCAGCTTCAGAGTAACCAACAATCCAAACCTAAATGTTAACTGTTACAATTTTATTGCATGCACGGTATTGCTACAAATATGTAATTTGGGATATTCAGACCTGTTACCACGACATAGGAAGATTTACAAATTAAGCACAGTCTCTACAATATTATCTGTATCTGTTATACTCATGTGGGGTCAAAGTATGCAGAAACTTTGTATGTTTAGTAAATTGTGGCTAAGCATTTTAATTCAATATCGGTCTGTCATACAACTCTCCAGGGCACAAGATGAGATGCCAGGATTTATTTGCATGGTTTGCTAGACAAGGATTTCTCTGTGAACTGCTCTGGATATACATTTTAGCCAGAAAAGCTTCACAGATACTTTGAGACTGATACTGTTCTCGATATAGGTTTGCCTTGAACCCCCAAACATGGCATGGCCTGCAACTTGGATACATGGCCTTTCCCTGTTACTGATGTAATGTTACAGAACATAAGCAAACCATACAGGATTGGACAAAAGATCCAGTTACCCTAGTATTCTGTTTCCACCAGTGGTCAAATGCAGATGCCTGATGAACAGGACAAACATACGTGGTCCTCCCCTTAGCCCAGCCCAGCGGATTCCTGAATCAGACTTGGTTTCTGGGCACCGAGCATTCCTCTGCAGATACTTATGTAAGTTCTTGCCATCTTCACGCAAATGCCTGTAACCCATCGGCGTTCACAACATCCTGTGGCAAGCAGTTCCTCAGGTCTGTTACTGACTGCGTGAAAACCATCTCCTTTTTGTTTTTAATTTGGCTTGTGTTAATTCTATTTGATGTCTTTTTGTTCTTGTAGTGGAAGAAACTGTGAACAATCAAACGCTATCCACTCTGTCATGTCACTCATTGGTTTACATCCCTCGGGCATCTCTTTTTTCAGTCTGAAGGATTCCCATCTATTTAATCCTGCCTTCAACTGGAGTTGTTCCAATCACTTTGATGAGCCTGTTGCCATTTTCTGAACCTTTCCAGTTCTTCTACATACTCTGAAATGTAGGGACCAAAACAATGTGTGGTGTTCAAAGATGGGAAGTGGTTCTCTGTTGTGTTCTCTGTTCTTTTCCTCACAATTTCTAATGCTAGGTTAACAGTTTTTTGACTGCAGTTGGGCACTGACCAGAAATTTTCATAAAACTGTCTATTGCAATCTCAAGATCTCATTCTTTAGTGTCACTAGTAAATGCAGAGTTCATGTAAACTTAGGGGTTTTTTTCCCTTTCACATTTGAGTTACATTGAATTTCAATTGGCATTGCGTTATTATTAAGATTGTGGGATCTTTCACCAATATTTCTTAATTGGACTTTTTTACTCTCCTGTATCAGTTAGTATTAGCGGCAAAGTTTTTTCATCTCACTGCTCATCACCTTTCCCAGATTGTTTAGGAATATATTGCACAGCACAGATCCTATCACTGATCCTACAGAACTCTCCAGTGCCTCTCTCCACTGCCAAATTATTTGCTTACTCCTATCTTCCAAAAACAGTCGTTCAACAATTTTTATCCATGCAAAGATCTTTCCCCTTATGCCATTGTTGCAAGGTTTCATTAAAAGACTTTATACCTAACCCAAAATATTCTGGAAATCTAGGTGGACTACATCAACTCAATCACCCTAAACTGAACGTTTAGATAAGTCCAAGAGGCTTGTGACACATGGCTTCTCCTTACAAGAGGGATCCAGCTCCTCACCAAGGTATGGTATTTCTCCACCATTTCTCTTATAGCCCCTCACTAGTCACTAGTTCCTCAAACTTAATCTGGATGGTTTTAATGTTTTGCATTATGAATACAATGGAATGGCTGTATTTGAATTATTAGTCTTTTATTGCCTGTTTCTTCTGTAAGTCTCCTCTGCTGTAATGGTAGGTTATTCAGATGTGCCTACAGGATTAGGGCACTTTGAATATCTTGTCACAGCAGTTGTCTGTTGTTCACATTGGGCTGAATTCAGCACCAGTGAAGTAAAGGTGATCTTAGCCACTTGATTTGATATAACAAGGACCGAGTTAATTCTTGCCTCATACTGTCACAAGGGCTGAGTGCTCTTTACATGTTTTTTCCCAGATTATAGTTTTTATTGCTGTGTGCAACTACTAGTGGATCCATTCAATCTGAGTGGAAAAAACAGCCTTAATTTACGATGTACTTAACTTATTCACTCTTGATGTTTTATCTCCCGTAGTCCTGATGCACAGCCTCATTCATTTGAAATCCAGTCCCGCCACATCTATACCTATTCCACTGTTCTCTGCTCCACCGCTTAAATCAGCACGTGCTGCAAGCCTGACTCGCTGTTCTTCTGACGTCTACAGTCTTCTGTGATTCCAGGGTGTCTGTGTTTGTATTACAACCGGTGTTTTTTCTGTGCCTGCACAGATCCCATGTGTGTAAATTCCCAAACCAAACAGAGCCTGGAAACAACTACTCCCCTTTTTAGCAGGTTTATTTCCTTTCTTTTTAATTTCTCAGTGACAGATATCTCCATAATTAGGAAATCAGCTTTCCCTTTGAGAAATAGGTAAATGGTATTCATTTGAATTGACATGACAGAAATCTAAGGATTTACACAGAATCTGCTCATGCCCCTCAGACGAATGTGAGTAACAGTGTGCAGACACGGAAAGCTATTGCTCTATGCACCACCTCAAGGCAAGTGATTCCCGCAGTTATCTTGCTATCTTCTCATTAATCAGTAGTAGGCTTTGTGAAAGTCCAGGAATGCATTTGGAAAAAGGAAGCTGCCTAGAAACAGAGAGGACCAGAAAAGCTAGTAAGATCAAACACCCTTTACCTTTTCTGTGGTGCTCCTTGGAGGCTAGAAAATCCCTTTCTTAGAGGGCTGCGAGGCCAGCTGTGGTGCCAGGCACTTGAACAAGGATCCCCAAAGGTGATGTAAAGTCCTCAACATGCTCCCCTTTGGTCTGTGCTCTCACCCTACTCTCCAGCCCCCACCACTGGTTTTGAGTGAAAACACAACTTCAGTCATTTGCTTCTTAGGTTAATGATGCAAACTCTTTTCCTGCATGTTACAATTTGGAAAACAACAAAAAACAATGCAAAGGAGCAATCTAGAGATTTCCTTCCTGTAATGGTTTCTTTTTTCATTCTGCCATGGGAAGGAGTGATCTGGTCCATGGACAGCAGAGGAGGGAATTACTTCAGAAAGCTCTTGTCAGTGGTTCAGCTCATTTTCCACTGAAAGAGCTGAGTCTGCTGAGGCTACTGAAGTCAGTCAGCTGATGAGCACTTTTGAAAATGCCACCCTACACATCTTTTTCTCAGACAGGGGTGGAGCTGGGCATAAAATTTCTGAAATTTCCTTTCCCTGGAGGAAAGTCAGCAAGTCCTGTCTCTCAAATTGCATTGAGGGACACCTCTCTTCTCCTTTTCTCGTTACTGTACCCTGATTAGAATTCAGTATAAACACTAGTGATAGCAGGACTGGTTCTGGTTGGACATTTTTAGGCCACAAATATGCTGTTACATAATCAAATGATTTAATCTTTTCATAAAGATGCATTTCTTTATCATAAGAAGGTACAGGGTTTGTTTGCTACAAGTAATTGTTATACTTTAATAATAGAAGTCTGGGTTGTTTACTCAGAGTCAAGGTTTTTATGACTCCTGAGCCAGTGATGCCCAGTAATTAGATTTGCAGCTTTTGGCTCCTTATTATTCAGTGCTGCTGTATTAGAAGGATTACATTTATATATTGGTGAGCCAAAGAAGATTTTTCTTTTATGAATACTGAACTTCTGAGAGGTTTTTTGAATTAATAACAGTGGAATTAATGCTTTGAAGGCATTTTTATTAAAATGGTGATCTCAGTGGACACTATGCAATAGTGTTGGTTGAAAAGTAGGACATATGTTGGAGAGGAAATTTGAAGATTTTATACATTTGTTTTAATCACAAGTCAAGGCAAAACGTCAGAAAGTTCCCAATTTTTCATCAACCAACATACTATAAAATACTTAGAGCTGTTAAGGCTCAAACCCCTTTTTAAGGGTGCAAAAGACTAAATGGTAAATTTGAAGCAAATCCTTTTGTCCCTTCCACAGCAAAATGTTTTCATAAAGCACCTTAAAGAATGTGATGAGGTTGATATTCTCCTGAAATGTTTTACTTCACCTCAGTCAGCTCTTTCCAATGGAAAAATCTTTGTCTGAAAAACTTCTGAGTGGTTGTATTGTGCAGTGAAACTATGGTTCACCGTTGCAAAGACATGCTGAATTCAGAAGCATTTTGCTTGAGCTGTGCTTGTGCCAACCTGTGCAGCCTCACCATCGTGCCACGATACCACAGGGTCGAGCCTTCACTGAACTAGGCACTTCTCTGCAGAAGACAAAGATAGCCCCATCCCGTGCGGTTTAGATGCTGTCAGTCTCAGCAAGTAGAAAACAAAGCACAGCACAGAGACAGCACACGGAAAGGCAGGAAGTCAAAGACATGAACCTGTGCTTGCTCTCAGGTCAGTGCCTCGATCAAAGGACTATTCTTCCACTTTTGATTTGCTTTGCTTTCAAGTCATGTGGCTGGAGTTTCTGTTGAACTTTAATTTTGGACAAAGGTCCCCTCATTTTTAACTGTGAGTCTATCAGAAACACTTATTTCTCTGGAGCTTATTTTGGTTTATTTTTCCTAGACTACTGGAAGCTGTCATTCACCTTCTGAGGTTAGTGAAGAATTAGAAAATGGTCTGGATTCCCTTAACTGCTTGAGTCTTTCCATGCAGGAGATGATCAGAGAACTTCTAATGGAGATCTAAACCACAGGGGATCAGGTGCCTTGAGATACTGTTATGGACACATCATACACCTTTCATTCATAGACAGTTTCAACAATGGATGACACTATGTAATAAATATTCTGTTCATGGCCCCTTAAAAGTTTTGCTACTGTATGCAGAGTCCAAGTGCTTAATAACTGTTTTAATCAGGTGCAAAAATGCTTCTCTAGGTCAATTTTCTTAATAATTATGAACTGAGAGATACTTCCTCCTTCTATAAATATTACTACTGTTCTTTTTTTTTTGAGATTTTGTGATCCTATTTGTTACAGAGAGTGTGAATTATTGGGAAAGAAAGATTTCCCTAAGGACAGGATAACAGCTAACTGAAATGTAAATGCAGGGATTACATTAAGATATCATACAGCACAATACTATAAATATTTTAAGCCACAACACATTTTGTGTTGTGATGTACTTGTAAGTGAAACTGTTTTAATGCAGAATTATGTGATGCAGGTGCTTAACAAATACCATAAAGTTCCAATACATGCATAATAACCAGGGAGGGAACATTATTTCAGGATAGCATTTCTAAACCAAATGGATAATGTGTACATTCCCTCTGCATCCTCCAAGTTCAGAAATAAGGAGGCTTTTGCCACTTACTAGTCTTTACAATGGTACAATAGTCTTTTGCCACTTACTAGTCTTGCAATGGTACATCCTTGGTCATAGTTTTTACCTCAACTTAAGAGATACTATTAGTATTTTTGCTTGAAAATAATGGGGAAATAAGCTGATTATTGCAGCCAGAGCTAGCCAGAGACTCCTTAAAATGTAGTAGAAAAGCTATTAGTAAGAATGCCCACGTAAGAGAATAGTGTCTAAAATCTCCTTTTCTTGGTTGCTTACACATTTAAATACACAGACCATGCCCCAGATCTGCTGGACCTAGAGCCTATGTGTTCATTCACACCCAGGAAGGACAATCAGCAAAACACACTTCCTACAGTTATTGAGGCGAGAACGGGGGATGCTAACTTCTGTTCCTTCATCTCACAGCTCTTCTTCTCACCTGTGCTTATGCTCAGAAAAAAACCCAGAATATAACCTTCCTGTGTTGTAAGAAACAACCCTATGTACCATATATTGTGCAACAAAATGTTTAAATATCCATGATATTTCCATGTATTATTTAGGGCTTTTTTTTTTCCTGATTAATTTTTCATCTCTAAGACCGTGATTTCATTTTATGGATTCATGTATTTCAAAACCCCCAGTTGTTTTAAACAACTACAAGCTACAGATAAATTGTCCTTTTAAAAATCCAGAACACATATAATCTGAAACAGTCCACTTTTCATGTTTCCCAGGGCTAAAGGGTTTTTTACAACTACTTAACCTCTTCTCCTGATTTATATAAAAGATTTATATGCCACCACCTAATTCCATGGCAATTTACTTTTCTTTCTACATAGGAGTAAAGTAGCAATCTTTTTCTTTTATTTATTTATTTTTAAAATGAATAACAAATCTGTTGTTTTGTACTATGAAGTGAATAATCTGGCTGATTGAAAAGGCTCAAAATGATTCTTTAGGAAATTCTGTATACCTTTTTTTTAAAGAAACATCCCTTTTCTACAAAATGGTCCCTCCAGATTAAAGTAGTATTGCGGCAGTGGTTTTGGACATTGATTTACAATAGAGCTGTATATTGTTTGAAAGAAGGAGGTCTAGAGGGCAGTACTCAGAACAAAGCTGCTATGGCTTTTATAAAGTCAATAACATGTTTCAAAAAGCCCTGTGCTATAGAACAGCTCTAGTTCCCTAATGGGAAACTCACTGGCCTTCAATCTTGTGCCTTAATGTACCTGATATTTGGACTTCTCTCTCCACACCATAATCATGAAGGCAGTTTAAGCCAACACTTACTACCTTGCAGTTGATTATCTCTCCACAGCCCAGGTAGTCAAGACTGCAGAGGAAGGATGCTGGGGAGGCGATGTCCTGCATGGGATTTGCCTCCTGCTCCTTTCAATACAATCTCCCATTTCCCTTGTAGTCCCCACACCAGATTATGGCTGGAAATACTAAATCTAAATCTATTCATTCTCCAAGTAGACTTTAAACCAGTTCATTCCTCCTGCTCACAGAAATGTGCACCCCCAGAACACACAGAGGAGGGGAGATGGTGGACTTCAGGCATCAACACCCCTTCTCCAGCCACTCCTGCTTTCCTCTTGGCTTCTGCACGTCAGTACACTCCAGTGTCCTCGTCACATTATCAGAATATAAATGACTACAGAAAGGAATGTAGGTGGAACAAAGGATTTCCACCAACTTAGCGAAGGGAGTGGAGGGAGAAGTTTTGCTTGTTCTGTACTATGCCTTTATACAAAACCTGGAGGCTGTCAGCAGCTGGGGAGAAGCAAGCCCAGGGCCTTTGTCCAGCAGCTACCTCTGTCTTTAACTTCCCATCTCTTTCTCTGTGCTGCTGTTTATGAAATTGTAATGATAGTAGTAAAACAAATGCAAATAAATAATGGATGGATGAATACATCTTGGAATGAATAAATTATGGGAGTCACACTGACTTTCAAGAGTAAGAGTTGTTGCAGTTCATGCTTGAGAGGGGCTCTCATGGCGGGGTTTCTCCTGGGTCCACCAGCACTTGCCACAGTCCCTGGGGCAGGGGCAGGGGCAGAGGCTTGGTGCCAGAGTACGAAGCAGGCAGGGAGGTGTGAGAGGCGGTCTCCTGCAGCTAGGACCCTCATGGGAGGTAGGACTGCTGACTGGAACAAAATATGCCTTTCAATGGAAATAGTCCAGATTAGTCCAAAGTACCCCTTCATTTGCTGCTGGCATCCAGAGGGAGCTGAGAAAGGCATCTGAAATCAGTATCTTCCCAGCCTCCCCAGTAGCCCTTCTCCCACCATATGCCAAGCCCCGCAAATGAACTGCTTCTGTCTCCCTTTTTCCCTTTCCCCACACCATAAATAGTACATAGTACATATAATTCAGTTTATGTATAACATAGATCTTCTAGTAGGTTATAGTATACTATAGTATACTATATATATTCTCTCTATATATGGTACATACTATATGTAACACGTAACTACATATCATATATATAGTTAACACAACTATTTAGAATTAAATTTTGTGTAAATATAATACTTTAAAATTATTTGTATATACTGTATATACTGTTTGTTAAGATAACTATTTAAATCGATAGAATTATTTGGCAAAACATAAACATGGAACATTGTGCCTTCTGCAGAATCATAAAAGAATCATTGATCTTTCAAAGCAGATCTATCATAACAGTCACAGAAATCTCTCTAAAGAGTGCCGTACAATATACAACAAAACAATCCAAATGTAGTGAAGCTGGAATATTAAATAAGATACTAAATTTATAGTAAAGGAACTCAACCTAAAAATATTGACAATATTGCTCTCACAAAAAAGAAGCTTTAGCCAAAATGTAATTACTAAAATAGGGCACAGAGGCAAGCACGTATTTCAGGAAAATATGTTACTCTTTAAATTCAACTTTTTCTTTTCCTTGCTGATCTCAGCCTAGGGTTCTAAGGCCTTCATAATTGCTAGAGGTTATTATGTTTTATTATTGTCTGATAACAAACATTTAATTACCTTGGTGATAATTTCAGCACAAAATGCTCTAGAAATGCAAGCTGAATGAATCATCAGACTGTAAAATAACTAGCTCAAAAAAAGTATTGCTTTAAAATATAAAAAAGCAAGTTGGAGATCTCTTTCAAAGTCAAACCAAAGAGAATTTTCAATAAGCCAACAGTAGGTAAAGTTCAACTTACAGTAGGCAGGAAACTTTCATTTTACATAATATGAAAAAAACCCTGCAACACGTGTCATATCCTACTGTGATGTATGTTGTTCCTTTTGTGATTGTTCCATTTCTACAGGGAAACTATGCTGCTAAACTATGTCTAACCTGAGAACTTGGATGTGCCTCCCACAGTTGTCCATGCCCCAGCCACATCTGATTCCTCTTTGTTGGGCCCTGGCTCCGTTAAGCCTGAGATCCCTTGCTGCATCCGGGATTTTGGGGAATGAAACTTAGGACCTGAGCCAAAGGGAAGAACTGTTATAACGTTATACTTTAGCTATGTTCCTAATTTAGGCACCTGGGCAATCGGGATTTCTCAATGTGCATAATTCCTTGCAGTCTTGACAAAGCTGATGTTTATATCACAAAGACACACCACATGTACCAGGTTTTGGCTGTAGTCTGCGCAGACACGCTACGGTGCATGAACTATGGACATTACTCCTTCTATCTTCCTTGTACCCATCTCACAGGCTGAAACTTATCTTTTATTTACAATTTTTGTATGTTCAACTGGTTTATGTGGAAACTGGCATTTCAAGTTCAAGCTGTGCATATGTACTTGTGTGTGTATTTCCATTCCTTCAATACTGTTTTCATATACTGGCCACATTTAATCTAATATGAATAAGGAGTTTCCAAAATAATTCAGTTTCTACAAGTTTTGTTAATATGGATAGTCAAGTAGAAAGAAAACCCTACTCAGAGCCTGGACTGAAGGAAAGGCAACAACATGCGCTCACACATTATTAGACACTGGAGAATCTACATGGGGGACAGGGGGACAGAGACACTTTTGAATAGCACTACAATGGGGAAAATATCGCATTAAATTTACATCTAAATTTAAATCTATGCCAAAATCAACCAATTATAATTGAAAACCAGACTTCATTAGTTTCAGTGCTTAGAGAAGTCATTGTTGTCTCATCTTGAATCATACTTCATCTCCCTGCTCTGTGCCCCACAGGGGCTTCCAGAGAGGAGCACACAGTTTATTGGTCAAGAACAGTGAAATTATTCAATGGACAGCAGTTACATCTACAAGTATACTCTACATTTACGTAATCTACTAGCTCTCTCATGAGCTTTGTACTCTTTTTTAGACCTAGGCGTTAAGCTAGAAGAGGTGTTGCTTTAAAACTAAATGACAAATTATTATATGATAGTTAATGGAACAGACACTGATCAGAACTACAATGGTCTCAATACCATGTCCATGTTCCTACGATGTCCATGTGCTTACAACTTTTAGTTTATAGCCATTTCTACAATGTCATCATATTCAAACCAGAAAAGGCAAACTATTTTTTTTCACTCTTTAACAGAAGTCTCTCTGTAATATCTTATGAGCTTTGACACTGAACTCAAAATGATTTACCCCTTAGCTGTTTATAAACTCCCCAGTGAAGTAAGGAAATAATTTTATCTTGAGAAAACCTGATGGAGTTTGAACTATTCAGTGCATTCCAAGACTCTTGCTTAGTTTCTCCTGGTAGCTTCTTTGACAAAAAGATGCTGAATTTCAAGAAGGCAAAAAGTGATTTAAATTTGCTGGTCTTTTTGGTGAGAATTAAGAATGCATCACCACATTGTTATTTTAGCTTTAAGTCTTAAAAGCTCATGTCTTTAGGATCATAGAATCCCTCAACTAAATTATTTTTTAGAAGTCTTTAAGGTCCAAAATTCACCCAGTGCAGATTCACAGTGGATATGACTTCCTTGCATGCTATGTGTTAATAAGACAACAACAGTATTTTTAATATTTGTAAAAATAATATAAGAACCAAAAATAAGAAAAATAATCTTTAGCAGAGGCTCTGTAACAGCTTCAATAATTTAAAAATACCCAGATAGGTTACCTTTTGCTGCAGAAATATGTGATATCAAAACTAGCTCCAAGTTAATCTCCAATGCAATTCTGATCACTTCAGTTGAATTGCATCAGGGATAACTGGGCTCATAGTATTCTGCAGTTTCTAGGTTCTTAAATCCAAAAACACTGCATAAGGCTAAGCCTATAAAAAAAATACATGCCTGACATGCCTGGTACTTCTGAACAGTAGAATTTCGTTTCAAAAGAGGAACAAGGTCAAATTATTTATAAATGTTACTCAGTGTGCAACTCACCAGTTTGAGAATAATACTCCTTAAATTTTCTATTAAGAAGCTGATATAATCTGATCTCTACTAAAAAAATTAATACAAAAGGTGATTTCCAGTTAGGATGGCTGTTATCTTTGTGACCCGATATATTTGCAATGTCAGATTTTAAATACTGGAAGAATTTTCCTGGGCAGATCGGATGAATCAAGGACGGATTATCAAATACTAGAGAAACGACAGCTAATGGTTGATTGTGCCTGCTTCACCACAAAAAAAAAAAAAAAATTGAAGTTGATCCTGAATACTTCAAATTTTTCTGGTTTTACTCAAATGATTTAGACAGAAGGTAATATTAAACAAAAATTTAAGGAGCACAGAACATCCCAGGTCTGATATGCTGTTACACCAGTAAGGATTTTAGAAAAAAGACAGCTTATTTCTTTATTTGCAATGTATATTACTGCTTGTCTGTTATCCAGTGTCAGAGACTACCTGGTCTCTCAGTGTTTCATTTGTTTTACTTGAGGGCACTAGGTGGCTTCTCAGCTAAAACCGATCATTTGATGATCGGATGATTCAAGGATTGATTATCAAATATTAGAGAAACAGCAGGTAATGACTGATTGTGCCTGCTTCACGACAAAAAAAAAAAAAAAAAAAAATTGAAGCCATCACGCCGGCTGGCTGTCGACAGCAGTGCCAGATAGGAGAGGGCTACAGCGGGCTGCCTCTGCTCCCTGCCTGGCCCAGCAGTGCCAAATGGGAACATCCCATTTTCTCGTACTCTACATCATTCATTATATGCTTCCTCTAAGAGCAACCTAGCATTTAAGACACAAATACAGGTTTTTACCCATGTTTGCTGCAGTTTCTGAAGTACAAAAATGCCTAAGTGGAGCCCAGCAGCCTGTTTTTCTTCAAACAAAAATTGACATAAGCTGGTAGCTCACACATGAGGATTGCTTAATGACGCATCAAAATCTTTTAAAAACAGATTCAAGATTGGCAGCCAAGTGTGTTAGTGATTTTGGATTGGGGTACAGACAGGTGAACAAGATTATTCATCTTGTCTGACACCTACCTTCTGCCTCACTTGTATATCGATTTCTGCCTGAGCTATTTCTAAACTAAAGCAGCTACAATGTGTGCATTTGCACCCCACATCATAGAGGCTGTCTTCACTTATTGTCAGATTTTCTAGAGACCACTCAGCCTGAGTATGCATTTTAGTTAAACCAGCCATTAATGCAGATGGAGAATGAACTTCTAACAGTATCTGGCATGGTAGAAAGCAGACTGTGATAAATGCATCTAGCACTTTAGACACTTTAGATTCCTCTGGGACAGCGGCAACATCTTTGAGCGATCTCTGCATCATCAAGCTGTGGATCATAGGTTAATTGGAAAGTTTGCTAATGCAGTAGTTGTACTGGGGCTATGAAGAACAGCACTGCTTCTTTGCACTGTTTTACTTCAGAGGCTCTAACCCTTACTTTCACAAAGTAAGAAAACCCACTGGTATCCTAAAGCTGAAACAAAATATCATACTCGTTGGTCTATTCTGAGATCCACACAGAATTGGTTTTCGAAATTGGTTACAGATTTTAGGAGTCTTTCATCCTTTAAAGCTGCTGGACCAAATCCTGCCTTCCTTATTCAGATTGATTAAATGGATCAAATGCTCATCAAATTAGAGCGGGAATTAAACATGAGTTTCTCCTCAGGAAAGAAGGAAAAGACAATAGGATTAAGCTCAATAGTAATTCAAATCACAGGTGAAAACGGAGATGTTTTCCTTAGGGAATTTTCTTTATGTGTTAAGCAGGCAAACTCTTTAACAAGTTCTGACACATATGTTAGTGCCAGATACCTGCACAGCTGGCACACTTGCCAAACAATCAGATGTTTTTCTTGTACTGGGCTCAGTTTATAAGAAAAGAAAAAAGTATTCTTTCAGGCTTGAGCTTTTGAGGAACAAAAGACCAATGAATGCCGATGACCACCTTGCAGGGAAGTTTCTACACTTCTCTACGGCGAGCGGCTTTCTCCTCGCTGGAGTTCAATTACTGTAAAAGAGCTCAAGTTCCTCCAGCCAGAGCAGCATGGCGGTGCTGAGTGCTGTTTCCCAGCAAGTCAGGAGCCACAGGGTTTGTTTTGCCCATTCTGACAATAGTTATCAGCAACTAAGTTTAAATGCAATCAAATTTGACCAGTATGCAAGAAGAAAAGAGTGTGTGTGTGATTCAGATATAAGTCCTTCTTTAGATCCACCTCTACCACAAAAGTGATTACCTGAGCATGAAACAGCTAATTTTCTGGGCTCTGCAAGGTAAAATGAATATTACAGGGACTGGAAAATGCACAGCATATTGAAAAAAAATTAAATTACAAGACCACACAATAGTAATCCAGTTTTCATTTTAACATAAAAAAAGTGGTTGAAGGCAAAGGGCACACCTCTTAATATCTACTAGACTCTTATTGTAGACTCTTATGCCTTTACTTGAAGCTGTGAATTCTTAAATGTCTGTGAAGAACAAAAAATCTGAATGCTTGAAGGTAATAAAACCATCGTTTTGTAGGAAAGAAAGATTTATCTGAAGAATATTGTCATGTCAAATGTGACTGATAACATGTCAAATATGCATGGTAAGTTGGCCAAAACAAGTGACAATAGAAACCCCCTCCCTGACAGTTGTTTGCAACAGGCTCCTCTCTGCTCTCATTCCTACGCAGTAAGTCAGGATTCTGGTTAGCAAGAGGTTTTTTGAATTCTGTAACAAATTTGTAGTAGATGGTTTCCACTGTGGGATATAAGAAAGAACAAAAATTATAGCTCGTATAATGTAACGGAATATCCCTTTCACAGTAACATTTCTTTCTTGCGGATTGTGCTACAACCTAAAAGCATTTGCATCAAGGGTAGATCAAAGGCTGCTGGCCACAGAGATTGCTAGTGAAGGGGGAAAGACTGACTACAGAGGCTCCTTCTCCACAGCTGTGTCCACTAGTCCCCTAAAATGACACCACTGGACATACCTAGCCAGCCTACATACCCCAGCCGTGGTTTTTTGCCCATCGGTTTGGTGCATACAACAACCGATCAGAAGAAAACCTTAGGTGAGATGTCAGTACAGGGCTTTGTTTCTAACAGCACTCGCAAATCCAGGCAGTTCCTTGGAAGCATGTGGTCAGGGCAGGGGGTCAGAGCCCACCGTAGGCAGCAGAGAAGCCCTGGGGAGGGCACCTGCCAATCCACGCAGCAAGGTTTCACACATGGGGAAAGCTCTTTCCTTGTCTCTGACTCCTGAAGTTGTGCATATGTAAAAGAACCAGGTTTTAATTGTAATATGTCACAGCTGTCAAATCATCTGACCAATTAAATCTGGGATCCCTGCTGAATATCATAGCAGGAACTTTATGTATCTCTTTCTTATTGAAGTATCTACATTATAATCCAGACTCTGGCCTGCTCCATCCCCTCTGGGCTCCTGCAAAGAACAGACACTGAAAAATGGACCCACTTCTCTAAAGAATCTCACCACAGGCAGCCGTCAGTAGGCAAAGGTACCGTAGCTTACCTACAGCACAATATCTGTACGAAAGGCAGGGAAAAGTGGGATGGGGCTGTGCTGCACACCAGGAGAGCCACACTAGCATTACATATGAGAAGAATTGTTTCTGGTTTATGCCTGAAACTAGTCCTGCACCCTGTGGACAGAAAGAATGATGGTTAGTCAGAAAAAACAGTGCTACCTAGTTTTCTAGATTCATTTTCTTATGTGATCGTTGTTGGTAATTACATAAAAATATAATTACTATAGTAATTAATATAGTTATTTCTTTACAATCATGTTATTTTGTTATAATTGTATTATTTTATTATATTTTAATAATTGTTTTCATTGGAGAAACGGTGTGTTTCTGTAAATGTCCTTGATTGGTTATATTTGTGTTCAGGACTTTTTAAAAAGTGATAACGCCATTCAAACAGGGTTTCTATTTATTGTTTCAGCCACCTTCTATCTAAGGTAATAAATTAATAATGATTTTCAGTGGCAAAATATATAATATATATACATATGCAAACATAAATAATTTCAGCAACCATATAACTTTATTATTATTTTTTACTACTCTACTGGTAAAAATAATGCTGAAAATCTATTACAAGAATCCATATGAAAGCAATAAAATAAAGTACAATGATCATAAAACCAATCACATATTTTATAGAAAATAGGAGTATAAAATCACTTTGTGTGAGGTTTCTCTGCTGCAAAGCAATTTATCATTTAAGAAAAGACAACTTTCCACTGTGTTTAAGCATCTAATGTGTTCAACTTCTTGCGACCCAAGCAGGAATGGGAATAGGTTTTATTATTTTCAATTTCAAAAAGCTTTATTCACCACTGGTCATGCCAGCACAATCTTTCGGTGCCAGTGGTAGAGTAATTTGCCAGTTCTGGTAAGTTTGCAAGAGTTATTTTTACATTCTGAAGTTTCAGGCATTTTGCATACCCCTTCCTTTAGCTGTAAAATATCTCAATTTCCTAATACCCTAGGACTACTTCATTGGTCAAACTTTTGGGATGTGCTCAAATTTAATGCATAAACCCCACAGTTTAGGAAAGTAAAAACAAATGTAACGCTACACTGCTTTAGAGAGACTTTCAGTTAATTCAGCTGAGGTATTACTTCAGGTGCCTTTCTTTAAGAAGCAGCTTGGAGCTCACGCACTTCACAGAACACTGATGTGTGACCTTGGGTCCTTTTAATCACCTTTTATTAGTCCTTGATTTATAGCATTATTTGATTTACATTACAAGAAAGATCAATGAATATCTCTGGGGAGTAAACTCAGATTAGATCAGCCATGTTATTCCAGTTTATTTCCCCTACTTTATTACAGGATACTAAACAATGGAAACATTGTAACTCAGCAGCCCTATGCTTTACCCTATAACTCCGTTCCTAAAATTATGTTTGCTATCCGAAGCAGAATTCTCCTGTAGCCATCCGCATAAGCTCCATGAAGTATGGCGTTGCATCTTCAGAGGACACTACACCCTTCTGAGTCATTTTATGCAATATAGTTGAAGGGAATTTTTTCAGTCCGAGATCTACTCTTGTAATGGCATGTGTTGTTATTTAAAAAATGCATGTAACTATTCATCTTGGCAGCCTAATAAGGTGCAGAAGTAAAATGCTCTAGAATTTCTTAATTTTACAGTACTTAGTGGACTACAGTTCTGTTTATTACTAAGCTAATTGTACAGTATTCCCTACAATTAGAGACCAGCTTAGTAATGAACAGTACTGCAGACCACCCAATCTACATGTCTTTTAAAGCTGCAGTCAGTGACAAAATAGAATGAAGGGCTTGTCACCTTCATCTTGAATTCTGTAGTCTCCAACTGCTGTAAAATCATTGCTATGGTGGGGAGAGGAGAAGTGAGCACAGGAGGAAGTAAAGCGAAAGGAACCAGAGGTGCAAAACCTTTCACTTCTCATCAAAAAGAAGTAAGTGTTGTTCACATGAAAGCATACTGCTTTAAGGATATGAATATCAGTCCCAAGGAAATTGTAAAAATATCAAGCTAGAGCATACCCTCTTTGAAGCTCAACATTTACAGAACGTGTTTTCTCCCTTCACTAATTTTCTTAGCTCTTGGCTGTCTGCCCAGGCAGTAGTTTCTCAGGCTAGTGTGTTGTGATCTAAATGCTAGGCTGGGTTGTAAGCTAACTTAAAATGCAAAGTAAAAAACAATTTGTGAATTTGCTCACAGCAGTCACCCTGATTCCCTGTGCAATTACTCCATTAGTGTTCTGACAACAGGCCTATGTATAGTATTAAGATCCTTCACTCCACCAAACTCCCTGTTGGGGTCTCTGGAAATTTTGCTTTATTAATGACTGTTGGTACAAAACCTTCACAGTCAGTTTTTTCTTCCTCCTGAACCATCACGTCTGATAACCTGAACACAGTTTCTTCCAGACTCTCTCAGGAGAGTTTAAGCAAATGGCTGCTTGTCTTTTTTCTTTTTTTTTTTTCTTCCCAGAAACAGTCATAATAATGTTAGTGACCTGGTTACACTACCATAAATCTGGACTTATTCCATTGCCTTTGAAGAAGCTAATCTGCATTTACCCCTGTATTACTGAGCTGAAATCCAGCTCAGTGGGGCTACTTGTGTAGAGGATTTGGTCCTTGTAAAATCTCATAAGATTGTTTAACAGCTATCACATAAATAGGAATGAAAACATAATCCTGAGCTGAAATCTAAGCAATTGACAATATTTTTTAGCATCACACCAGAGAGCAGCAGAAGGATTTCATTATAGTAGCTAGGCCAACTGTCAAGATAATAGGATGCACTTGATTTTAAGCTTTGGTTTCATACACTAATCAAGCTGTATTAGCATAACAACTGTTGGTCTTTCTCCTTTCCCCCAGGTCTAGTATATTGATGGAGCAAAAAGAGATAATTAATTTGGCTGTCTGGTATAAACAAACCAAACAACAGATACCTCTGCAAAGATTTGTAAGGGACATTGCTTCATCTTCCTCAGCAGAGAGACCACAACTCCAAAAACAGATTAAAGGATTTGGTGGAAGGTTCAAAGGGAAAATTTACCTTTTAATCCTTTCTTCTTTCTTTTTCCTGCAATCTTTCTTTTCTCCCTATCTGTGAGTTTGTTCTGGAAAAACGCCCTTCTGTGGAGGTCTTAACTGAAGGACAAAACCTGACAAGTCAGAGGTCAAAACTCATTCAGCTCTCCTCTTATCAGGTCTTCTGTCTGGTGCCAAAAATATTATTTATTCCCCTAGTATTCAAGAGTCTAACTTCTTCGAACAGTTTCTGGGACACTTATATTTTGGATACTTGTCAATACCTGCTCCTCTCTCACACAGCTGAGAGCATGACAATCCCCAAACCTTGCAGATGGGGATATATCTTCAATTTCATCCACAAAACTTCAGATAGGTAGGAGAGCTCCTAAATCACTGTTGTGGTGAGTTCACAGAAGCACCAGGTAAAAGCCACAGGGAACTAATGACAGTGCAAACTGGGAATGGCAATTAGATATCTAAAAAAAGAAATACGAGGCAGTAGTAAATATAGGTCAAAAATGGATATAGGACCAGAACCCCTTAATCACCCTGCCTATAAACAACAAACCAGTTATGCACAGCAGCCCTTAATAAAAGAACAGCTAAAAGCTGAGAACATACAGAGAAGAGCAGAGGCTGATAAACTATTTCAGTCTTGGAAAGCAGACTCCTCTTTATTTCAATACCAGTCAGACTTACTCCTTTGCTCACAGAATACTGAAAACAAAACACAAGGTTTCAACTCCTTGATCAGGAACTACTGGTGTTAGAATATGTAAGAGGAGATTAAATTGCCACAAAGCAGAAAAAGAAAGCTTCTTTTTAGCTTTTTTTTTTTAAAAAAAAAATCCACTACAATGTAGATAAAAAGAAGGAAAAGGTTTATCTGGCATAATACGCTGAGCACTGGATGTTTAAGGACAGCTCTAAGTGAAGAGCAGTCTGCCTTACATCCCTCTTCCTGTAGGTGGTAAGCCTGGTCCTCAAGGCAAGTCTTTCAGGGATGCTTGAGGGACTTCAGGGAGAGCAGCTGAGTGGGATCCTACCTGGTGATCAGAGGAAGAAACATGAAGGAAAGACTGAGCAGCAGGTAGCCATGAAATGAGACACTTTGAGGTTTGTCACGACCCGGACTGGAAGCCCAGAGAATCACAACAGTTCTGTGATCCCCTTGGGTTAAATTAAGGTGAAACGACACTAAAATGTTTTACTTGCAGTAGAGAACAATTTAAACTTGGAAAAGGGTAATAAGAAGGGAAGGGAAGGGAAGGGAAGGGAAGGGAAGGGAAGGGAAGGGAAGGGAAGGGAAGGGAAGGGAAGGGAAGGGAAGGGAAGGGAAGGGAAGGGAAGGGAAGGGAAGGGAAGGGAAGGGAAGGGAAGGGAAGGGAAGGGAAGGGAAGGGAAGGGAAGGGAAGGGAAGGGAAGGGAAGGGAAGGGAAGGGAAGGGAAGGGAAGGGAAGGGAAGGGAAGGGAAGGGAAGGGAAGGGAAGGGAAGTCAAAGAAATCTGGATCACCACCCAGGTATTCCACAAATTTATTTCCACGACAGATGAGGAAAAAGGTGGAGCATGGGTTCCAGTTGAGTCGGTGGTCAGAGGTCGTTTCCCAGCTTTGGGTTTTCCTTTGTTCCCAGAGATCTCATCAGTCATGCCAGAAATGATCACCTCTTATCAGTTCTTGTTAGCATTTTAATGGAGAAGGTGCAAAGTCATTAGCAAGGCAAGCATGGTGTCTGGCTTGCACAACAGAGCCACAAAGTATCCGGCTTAGCGGTACTTGTGCTTGAGGGGAAACATTTGGTTTCACTCAGTCCATGTCTCCCCCTCTGAGGCTTATCTAAGGAGTTTCTCAATGCAACTGCAAGGGAGTGGGGGGTGCATCCTTTGATACACTCCTGCTTCCTTGGGTGACATTCCTTAGGCTAATCCAAAGGCCGCAGCTTGTCCTTGAGGTTTTCTGTGTCGATGAATGTTTGAGGCATTACTTCTTCCAGTTCCTTACAAGGTTTCAGGTGTCCTGTGTGGTGTCTGGTGTGGGATGAGGGGCCATTTCCTTATGGAGAGCCCTAGGGGAGCTTTGGGGTAAGTCTCCCCAGGTATGTTTAGGCCAGTCCCAGCATGCCTACCCATATTTCCAGCTGATGGGGTGCAGCCCAGCTCTATCCTGGAAACCACAAATCCCCATTACCGTGGGAGGCCCAGGCTAGGTGGCTGGTCTATGGAACAACACGGAGTTCCTTGTGGTGGCAGGTGCTGGTCACCATCCTCCCAGAACTGCTGCCTCAGTGCTCTCTTTGATTTGCTGGTTTTCCTGAAGTATTTGATTTCCTTCAATAGAAAAGTGGTTTCTGCCTCATATTCACTGTGGTAACATGTTTCCTTTTGGTTAGGCTGGTTTAGGGTTCAACATTGAGGAGGAGTCCAACCTGTATTGAACTATGGCTGTGAAAATGAAAGCCACATGAAAGAGGAAGCAGACAAAATGCCACAGCCTCTGACACTTTCAGAAACTAAGGAGTATGTCCATTTGCACTAATGCTAGACTGATGCAGAGCAAATACAAAAAGCTATTAAATCTAAATGGTATCTTTTAATACACTCTTTGCACTACCAGTAAAAAGAGTTGAGCAATGGTGACCTGGATCTTTCCTGACTTTTTTTCCATGAAGACTACAGTGAATGAAATGAACTCCAGTTACATAAGATTCCCCCATAAGATTTCATCTAATACAAGCCCTCAACATTGTGTGTTTGTATTTATTTTTTCATGTTCTCTAAAATCCTACAATTTGTGGGATAGGAACCTGCTCCTTGGCACATATCTCCTCCTACAATGTGCTTTGCACAAGGCTATTTCAGTAATTAATATAAAGAGGAGAAGATCCCTTCTGCTTAATGGCTGCGTGGCCCCAGATTAACTGCGTAAAACATATAAACCTACCACAGAAAGTGAAATGTAGCAAGAAACAGGCTAGCTTTCCCTGAATTCTGATTGTTTTTTCTCTACAGTCACTTTCTTAAGAGCAATAAGCTGTTCAAATGTGTCTTGTTTCTTAACAGGGGAAAAAAAAGCATTTATATCATTGCCAAATAATGAACACTTGAGAACAAAACTGAAGTATACGAAGATGCTAAATATGCAGATAATTTTGACAGCCCACTATTTATTCTCCTTCCTAAATTAACTGCTAAGAATGTGATTATGCTCTAGGTACATGACCAGTTGCAGGAGGAGAAATATTGTTGCCTGTGAGCTATAAAAAAAAAAAAAGGATTTTTATGCTTCACAGAGGAGGTAAATGCTACTGACTTATGTACCAGCTGAGCAGAGGTAAATGAGTCAGCATGTTGGAGGGATGGAGCTCTACTCTCCATCATTCAATGCTTGAGGATGCTGGGTGCAAGGCTGGAAGTAAGCAGAAGCTCCTCATTTCTTGCCTCTGTGCAAGGGAGGCAGTCCCATGGCCTACTTACGAGCTATTCCTAATAAAAACACCTCTGGTCATGACAATCTATACTTCAGCATAATATGGAAATGACTGTAGTAAAGAAAGTTTTAAGTAAACTGAAAAAAACTTATTATAAACCATACTTAGAATTTTTGGAGGGGAAAAAAAAAGGGTGCTCAAAAAACAGTCCTTACTGTTTACATCCCAGAAAGCCAGAATTAGTTGTCTTCCCTGTAGGCAATTTAAGTAGAAAGGGCAAGGATTCAATAAACATTGTGACTGAACTGTCCTTTAATGTCTCAGAGATGGTGACTGAGCATAAAGGCACTTTGAAAGAACTGTCTAGGGGAAGTGAACATTGTCACTGCCTCTGCTGAATCTTCCGTGAATAAAGGAATTCAGTCTCAAAGTCTGCTACCAGCATCTTTTATTAACTTTGGTGAATAACTGAATACAATGTTTATCAATCTGAAATAGAAAAAAAGCATGGAAATTTATACGTGCTGGTACTATTGCCTACTGACACATTCAGGCACTATGGTCCCAATTTTCAGTGCCTGCATGTGTAATTTCCTCCTGTTTTATTCTTTCTTCTTAGGCCAGCCCTGTCACACATTTGTGAGTCACCTTTTACAGCAGTTTTCAGACTGTCCTAGCAGCAAGTTGCAACCGATTGCATCACCAGGAACAAGGACAGGCATGCCCTGACAGTCTTAGCTGTGGCATCCTGCACCCAGATGTACTCCTAAAGTCCTAGAAGTGTCAGTGAAGCTACATTACCTGTCCTAAAACATGGAGCAGTTATCTCCTCTATAGACAAAAAGCTCTTGGAACTACCTGTGGCCACGATGTGGGATGTAGCATGGGAATATAGTAATTTTACAGCTTAATTTCAATAAAGCAACCCTAAACTGGCTGCCTTTTCACCCCTCTCACCTCTCTCCATTGTCCTAATTTAAAAGTTAAGCAGTGCCACCCTCACAGTATTGGCAGGATCAGCCAGAAATGATGAGCTGTGAAGTCAGGGGCACAGGTGCAAGAGTCTGTGGGGGGACATACCGGTGGAGGAGAGAGGGCCCAGTTGACCTAGCAGCTAGCTGGGGAAGCTCAATTGCTTTGGCTCCTCCATAAGAAATGACTAACACTTTAAATATTTTAGTTTGCTGTTGGGAGGAAGGTGTACCCCAGCGGCCAGGGTGCAGAGTACCCATTGCACTGGGAAATGAGTGTCTGACACAAGCCTGGGTTTTTCCAGCTGACCCTAAGAGCAAATTTGATTTTAGGAGCTCATCTCAAAAATGAAGATAATAGTCAAATTTCTCATTATCTGCTTATTCAGAAATACTACAATACTATTATAGATTTTTCAAAGTTGTCAGATTATAAATGGATAAACTGCTACAAGGTGGGCAACGTAAGCCTGACCTGAGCTGATATGAGCTGTGTTATGACCAGCTTGTAAACATACTTTCTGAACTGCATTATCCAGTTTCAAATGTTAGAGGCATCCTCTGGAAGTGCCAAGCCAAATCCTTACATGTTCTTTATCCACTTTGCTCATGGAAGGCCTTTACACCAGCTGCTGAGGCAGATCATGCTTATTTCTGCATTTAAAAAGAATTAAACATCAGTGACCATTCAGTCAGTGCTCCCAGCCAGGCTGTTGCCCCCCAAATGGGCACCCTGCTTTGTCATTTTACCCTTCACCTTTGCACAGTGAGAAAGAGCAGCAACTAGCAAGTCATGGTGGTGCTCTTTGTGACATAATTAGAACAGGAAAGAGACTCTTAAGCTACTAATTTGATTTAGGCTGATGACCAAGGCCAACTTTTCACCAGATTCTCTGTCAATCAGATGAAAATGGTGCTGTATCTCCAATCCTCATTCATGTAGCTCTCCAAACACAGAGGATTTTTGATCCTGCATATCCACCTACCAGGTAAGAAGCCAACAGCTTCAAAATCAAAGCTTCCCTTGCCCTCATACTTTGTGTACCAGTTAGTACACAAACTCCAAAACCTTGACTACCAAAGAAGAAAATCAATGTCACTCTGAATCAGGCAAAGGAGGAGTTGGGGGGGGGGGGGGGGAGGGGGGATGAAAACACATTTTACATACTCCTGTCAATGTTTAAAGGGCTCTTTTTAAATTTACACTTCCTGATTACAATGATCTCCATAATAACTTACATTCCAGTTCTTCCAATTTCAGCAGGAATGAGACACCTCAAAGGAAGAGGAGGTTTCAGGAAGTGATTCAGAAATTGGTATTATCACTTGTATCTGTTAAGGCTTGTTCTTTCAGCTGTATGTTTGTTTTTGCAATCTAGCATATATGTGTCTGCCAAGTATCATCTCACTTTATAGACTTGGTTGGAAAACACAAGGGAGGGGAGAGGGGTGTGTTCATAGTACTGCATCTCTAAACAGTAAAAGATCATTTTACACCTGAAGCTTTCTGCAGTTTGTGTACTGTCCAGTTCAGAACACGACCCAGATGTTTGTCCTTACATTCAACTAGCAAACTCCCAGATGTCTAAAAATATTTTTAGATTTTTTTTTCCCTTATTGTTTTAAATCCTTTTTAAACCTCCTGGTTCTGTGGTTATGCTAGATGTCTGCCAGCCTCACTAGAATTCTTAACATGTTTCTCCAGAATGACCTTTATCTTATACTGAACAGAAAGCTTCAGAGAGTAAATATAAGGTCTTCCTTACCATTGCCATGTTTATTCTGCTGCAGGCTACATCTGATCACAAAACTGACACCACCCTCGCTTCACAGGAATTTTTCTTATTTAGAAAACAAGCAAATAAAACAGCACAGAGAAATCAAGTCATAACAGATAGCAATTGCACAGTGTCCCATCTCCCAGTCAGTAATGAATCACTTCCTCAGTGCTGTGAGAAAGGGGAATCAAGCTGATGAAGGTGCCTGATTTCAGAAGAAACCAACTAAGAGACATGATGCCATGCTGTACTTGCTGGTGAGAACTCAGAAAAATAAAAGATACAGGAATTTGTATGGCTAATAGTTGCTTTTCATTTTTGCCCTACAGAGTCGAGGCCATTTTGGAGGTCAAAAATTAAATCTAGAATAAATGAGGGAAAATTATCAACTACTCTAACTTCCAGAAGATCATTCCATATGACCTGCAGACTGCTGTACGCCTCAGAAACCCTGCAGAGCCACGCACAAGGGCTTTACTTTTACCCTAGTCTACCTCCTTGTGACTCCCTTGGCATGCAGGTGCTGTGGGGAAGCTCCTCCAGGTCACTTAGCTTGGGCCCATACTCCACAGATTGTATTTGCAGCTGGCTCCCCTGGCCCTGATGGGTCAGATAGCAACCAAAGGAAGAGAAAACATCTGTCCCAAAGTCTTGAACCAATTAATTATTTTACAGAGATTTTATTAAGTGTAAGCAGCCTAGCACAGGTACCCTGCTGGGGCTGTAGCTGGCGGGCCTGTTCCCTCTGCAGACTGAAGTGGCTGTGATGCTCCTCACCTCTGTCCTGCAGAGTTACGCAGTGAGGTCGTGACCTATTGGATTTTACAGTGTTTCAAACAGGTAGTAGCTACAGTACAACAGAAGATTAATGGTGCCACGCGTGTAGCTTGTACACTAGTTCTTTGAGCAGCCTGTTCTTATATTAGCTAAAGTGATGACTCCTTCACCATAGATATCAGTGGGATGGAGACGAGACTCCGTGTTTGCAACTTTTGGATTCCTCACACTGAAATAGGCCACATACAGGCAGTGTTGTCATTTTTTATTAATCACAGGTAACATAATTCTGGTCACTGCTATAGGCTGTTTTGTCGCTAAATATAATCTTGCAACTTTCACACAATTTTTGCAAAGCAAAATGAGAATGAAGAACTAATCCCCCTCAAAATGTCTTACAGCTTTGAGGAAGAGAGCTTTATCTACATGTCTAGAGGCTAATTGTTCAAGTCCCAGCTGTTCTGTCAACTGTGGTTAATATTTTTCTGCCCTTCACAACCCAAGACATTACATTCAGTTGCACAGTAACTATTATTCCCCAGTTCTGCAGAAAAAGGAAGTCTAAAAGTGATTTGGACAGCACTGAAACCAGGACTGACAGGCCAGAAAGGGCTCTTGCAGAGACTGAGGCGAAGTCAAATCAGATGATTCTAGAATAGTTTGCTTCCTATGTACTGAATTAATGTATGACTTCAAAATTTGTGTATATGTTTTATTGCTGTATATTTGCTACTTTGACTAACAGCATCCAGCCCTTTAAGGACAAGGTGTGTCAGCCTTCATGCTTTGCCGGGACTGTGCTTCTCAGGCTGGAGTGTGCACTCCAGTAGTGAGTGGCCGACCACCTCAATCCGGTACACAAACTGGGGTGCAGACTGGTGCTACTGACAAGGGTGGCACTCGTCAAAAACGAAGAAATAACATTGAGCACCCTTTGTCCTAGGCAGCTTCACTTGTATTCCCAGAAATAAGGTGACTGTGTCTGTGAAAAATCAAAAAGATTAGGATTTAATATATATAATAAGCCTCTTCCCAGAACACAAACTGTGGCAAATGAACGATACAGCCTGTCACCTCTTGATACCAAATGAAATCCTGCCTGGCTCAAGCAAGGATTAAAATTTATTCCCAGCTAATTGATGTTTGGAGTCACCGCGCTAGATTAATTAGTCTCAGCTCCAGCTTCTGCTTTGTGTATTTGCCTGCGCAGCTTTGAGGTAGTTTTTTTAGGTCAGGCACAAATTCTTGCTGTGTGCTTGTGCAGTGCCAAGCATGAGAGAGAGCAGAGCCCTTCTGAAAACTCACGGTAGTAAACCTGCCATGGAGGGCTGCAACCAGTTCAGTCTGAATTTGGAAAGACTGGCAGAATTATAATCTCCCAGGGCCAGGTTGGTGAGAGTGCACAGAGCAGCAGACAGACAAGACAGGGATTATTATCACTTAATGTCGTAGGCTTTGGTTTAATTTTGTGACTGTCAACATTTTACAATGAAAACAGTCAGTCATTGGAATAATCTCTCCAGGGAAGTGGTGGATTTCCCAACATCGGACACTTTTTACATTCAGCTGGACAGGGTGCTGGGCCATCTTGTCTAGACTGTGCTTTTACCAAGAAAGGTTGAACCAGATGATCCTTGAGGTCCCTTCCACCTGGTATTCTGTGATTCTATCATTTTATGATTTTGCTGCCTTTGTGATGTAAAATAATGAGCTGCCACGATCAAGTATGTCCTTTGTAACAAAGTACGACAAAACCAAATGTAACCACAATTGATGGAAACTATAGAAAAGGAAATACATGTAAAGAGGCTTCCCAGAGAATTTTGGTAGCTGTTATGCCTACCCATTTCTGTATTCCTTCTTTCTAAAGAGTACAGAGTGGTGACTGGAAAATGAAGTGGTTTCATTCCAAGCTGGGAGAAAAAGGCAAATTATTGTGATCCTTCAATTAATCAAAATTTTTCTAACACAATTTCACAGTCAAAACATGTCAATAAATTATAAATGTTTTCATTCTGTTAATTCATGCAAAGACATTTTAAATAAGAGCAAAACTCAAGACACTTCATTCTGCAGCTGTTTAACAAAATATTTAGATGTTTTCCAAAATAATTCTTACTTTAAAATAAGATTTCTTCAAAATAAAAGATATTATGGGGAGGGGAAAATAACTACTAGGCAGAAATTTGTTTCGTTATAAAAACTGTTTCAGTAGAATGTTTTTGATTAGCTTTGAGTACACGTGCTTCTTTAAAATTATCTGGAGAAAAAAGATACAAGTCAGAAGGATTGAACGATATTAGAATAAAATTCCAGTTAAAGGACAACAGGCAATTCTTTCTGATTTAGAGCTAGAGATGTGTTAGTGCCATTCTTCCCTTTGGGGGACTGTTTACCCTCAACCAAAACAACCCTGTCTCAGTTTACGAGAAATTCAGGACGAGCTGCTATAACAAACTGCCAATTGCAATTCAGTCGGGATTTCATCCTACTCCAAAAAACAGCCATCATAAAATTTTTACATTAGAAAATACATCCCCTTACTGTACTTTAGGGTTTCATATTATTCCAGCTACTTCTTCCATTACCAGCCCTCAGTCCACCAATTCTGCCTCAGCAGCCTGCAAGCAAAGTCTCTCTCAGAACATCTCCATGTTGTGCTTAAAGTGTTTCCAGTGTTATGCATACCTGTTCATGCCCTTCCTTTAATATACTAGAGGGAGCAAGTTACCATGGAAGGGTAAACTGGTACCACCTGAAGCCACCTTTCCACGTCCTCAGAAGCTTAGTGTATTCATGACTCACACTCGAGTTGTGTCTTCTGAGATATTCTCTGTATTCACAGGGATTATGTTATCCATTAAGGTTTCCTAAGTAAACGTTGACAACTTTATCTCACTGTACAGCTCCAAAAGATGGGGCTGTAGGCACACATCTGTACCACCTGTGCTGTAATCCTACAGTTGTCACATAAAGGCGGGCACAGCAGCAGCAGCAAGCTTGCTAGGGAAGTACTCAGTAGGGTTTTAGTTGTCTGAACCGGAAATAGGAAAATGTGACTGTAGGCAACTGCAGAAAAGCTGGACTGTATGGGTCATGAACTAAGAATTACTGGTAGAGTCCAAAAATAATAGATCTGATCCAGTAATACTCAAAGGCTTACAAACTACCTCATAAGACTTTTTAGAGTCACTGTCTTCACTACACTCAAAAACATAAGACGATCAAGAAGAAGTGGTGAGTTTTTGCTGCAGTCTCTCACCCCTTGAAATCTGTGGGGAAAAGTGCAACTATTTCTGTCTTCACCCTTCTGAGGAAGCCAGGAAAGGGAGAAAGGGATCTTTGTACAGAGACTGCATTCTCGCTCCAGTACCAGCTTTTCTAACAGCTAATACATAATACAAAGTTTATCCTGACGAGTTGTTTGAATATTGCTCTCTGAAAGCATGAAGCACTGCAGTTAAACCTACAGCACTGATAGCATTGCTGTGTGCACTGGAGCCAGTTCCCAGCTGCCAGAAGCTCTTCCAGGAGGTGCTCCTTCAGAGTATTTGTAAACACCTACACACACCACTGAAGAGGATTACAGAGATTTGTGAAAGGGGAAATAAAATGCCTGTAAAAAGAAGCATCTTCTTATTAGATATGTTTCTTTTTTTTTTTTTTTCCTTCTGGGGTTTTCACTTCTGGATAGCAGAAATAGAAATATGGTACTTTCTTGATTAATTGACTTGTGCCTGCTGGCGGATAAACTCAGCTTATTTCATCCATCTATTGTATCATCTATTATGATTAGTATAGCTATGTTCCATATGATTTAAGGAAATTTCAGTATATTTCTTTATACTGAATTTTTGTACTTCACATTTTGCTGGTAAAACAGCAACATGGGACACTGATTAATAAGCATTGTATAATCCTCAGACACATTTAGTAAATCACTCTTCTCACTCTTCTACTATAGACTTTCATCAGACAAATAAATAGAAAGAACAAGGGAAACTACACATAACATTTGTAATAAATTCATCAAAATTACTATCATTTAAAATGTTTATATAATACTAATACAATGTTTGATCATGAGTGATAAGGAACAAATAAGTTGGCACAAAATAAAAAAAAAAAAAAAGGTCATAAAAATGAGCCTTCATATACAAAAACCTAACCACATCACACAAAAATGATTGCGGTGATAAAAAAATGCATCACAGATGATTTGTTCCATCTGTATGTTATTTGTCACTAAGCACTCTATCAACATCATGTGGTAATACCAAACTGCTGCAGGATTATGACTGAATTCTGCTAGATGTATACAACAACAGAACAAAAAGTTGTCCTTGTCTCAGCCCACAACCTTGCCTGGGTAGTAATGGTTTGGAGGCTTCTGATGTAGGGTCAGGATTTTTTTGTTGGAGGAGAGGTTACTATGTCCAAGGTATTTTCCAACTGTAATTAGGTACATTGTATCTGGATTTGATAAGTAACAGGGCTTCACTTACTATTTTTTAAGGTAAAAAACTCAGAACCCACTGTTTAAAAAAAAAAAAAAATTCTAATTTTCTTTCTGTACAACTTTCCATCTTGCATTCTGTTACCTGGGAACCTCACTGTCATAAAGCACCACCTCAGGGCCCAAGTTAGTAGGAACTATTTGAAATGACACACTGCAAGTTAAATACATCAACACCCAGCTACTCTGTAGCATAATGGAGGCCCCCGAGACAGGTTCAACACAGCAATTATCCACAAGAGCCTCTGAGACACGTGCAACTCCAGCGGATTTCAGTAGGAACCTGGCTTATTGTCTCAAAAAGTTTTTTATCAGATGTGTTAGGTTATAAATTAAAAATATTTCTCCTCCTCTACTTCCCCTTCTCTCCTGCCACCCAAATTATAGATCCTTTGGACAGGATTATAAAACCCGAGATAGGTTATCTTCTTCTTATGCACCATGACCAGTATATGGGCTTTGGAGGCCAAGCAACATGTCATGGAAAGCTGACTGAACTGGGAGAAACAGGTGCACCGCACTTTTTCCTATTGGGATTCAAATAAGATGTCATTTGCACTCTTAGAAACAGGTGATGACATAAACAGAGTTTGATCTGATTTCCTTTTAATGGAAGATACAATACCAACTGATGCATGTATTTATAAAAATTCACACATTCCCTTTTGATTTTATTCAGCACTCACTTGCAGGGATATGCTAGAGGGAATTCATTTTTTTATGTCAAATACACAAAAATGATATCTTTGGGTTTTTATCACCAAGAACCATAGAAACTTGAGCTCTTTCCCACCATAAAAATCTGTCTACTTTGCCAATGTTAAGTAATTTCTAGCTTGGTTCTCTGAAAATGTGATAACAAAAATAGTTCCTACTTCAGCAACAAATCCACTCCTGAAGTGTGATCAGAGCCACATCTGCTGAATTTTAGTGATAAAAGCAAGTTTTTTTCACATCAGACTCTAGAGCTGTAACAGGTAAGAGCACACGCTCTGGAATCCAAGGAGAGGTTTGATATATTGTTAAATGAAGTAGTTACTAAAGAGCGGTGCGTGTAGTGTGCTGAGAGCCCTGCGTTCCCGGCTCGTGCCAGTGGCAGCGCAGGCTGCTCAGTAGTGCATGAGTGTCACTGGTTGGAGACTTCACACCTCTGCCTCTCATTTGTTATCAAGCAGAGATATATGCAGTAGAAACTTTGTTAATGAGGTATAAAGGCTACTTCTTCACACAGACTTAAGATGAACGTATGCTTATTTACCTCTGATTTTTACGTACTATTTTTCTGTGTGCCAGCCACAGCTGTTAATTAAACACAGCCGCTCCTGTAAATGCAAAAATGGGAACAAGGGCTCCAGGGCTATGTACATGCACATTTTAGTAGCTTCTAAAAAATCTATGTAAGCGCTTCACTGAATAAGCTAACAATTACAGTGGAGGACTGCAGGGCCTTCCTAAAACAATCTTCCACAGTGAGGGAGGAGGGAGCCCTCTTCAGCAAGAGGGAACTCCGGAGGAACAGTAGCCGTAGCAGCTCTTCATTTAACAGCTTCTTAGCCTCTGAAATTCCCTTAATGAACAAACTCGGGGAAAATGAAAGAAGTTACAGATCTACAGCCTTCCCACCCCTAGGCTCTAATCCTTTTATTCTCCTGATGGTTAGTCAGGTGAGAGAAAATATTTGCTGTTACATGTAAAATCTGAGTTCTCCTATACTCAGCAGAACTCTTGCTGTCTTCGATGAGTTCAGGGCTACGTTTTGACCACAAATCTCAATATCTGGTCTTAGGATCAGAAGGCCACCCTTCAACTTTGAAGACATAATAATCAGAACAGCTCTTGACTTGCTTTTGAGTCGCCGTAAGTAGGCCACCAATACCCTTACTCAAACAAAAAGCCTCAGTTCCTGCACAAAATCATGGAAAGAAATGTTTCTGCATGACACCCAGCCTTTCCTTCAGCACGTGTCCGGCCCAGCCCAGCCCAGCTGGAAGCTCTGCCTGGGGAGGATTGCCCTGGAGCGTCCTTTACATTCCACAGGAAGATCAAGGGCACGTTGATCTTGATGAGTATACACCATCCTTTCAGAAACTCTTCTGCTGGTAAAGGAAATAGGGCATCACCCTGAGGAGTGAAAAAGACAGCTCAGTTTCACTGCCTCTGCAGAGATGGTGGTATTTACTGGTTTAACCACTAAACCATAAACATAGACACAGAACCATAAATATCTGCTGGAAATACTACACTGGAGTTTCATTTTAGTAACTGTTGTTTGGCCGTGTTCAATTAAGTAGATTAAAATTACTTCTCAGTAGTCATTTCCCATTGCTCTCAATGCCTTCATCCCATATTCAGCATCAGAGAAGTAGTAATTGCATTGATGGTAATGCTTTCACAGTTTGTATGGCAAGGAGAGTTTTCATACAAGGAAGAAAGGAATTATACATGAATGAGATAGTAAAGGCATGAGGAAAAGAAAAGAGGAAAGTGATTTAGCAAAACATTTCAAATGTTTTAATAAATCATAAATCTACACTGAAATGTCACTTTAGCGAGTTTCCCTTACACCGATCGCTGAATGACAATATATTCTTTGTCTGTGTGTTTGTGAAAGGCTGTAATGTGCTGCTATGTTTGCACAGCATTTCTGAGGAAAAATACTGATTGGAACATAAATAATTTCAATTTTTACTACTACAGGGCTTTTCATATAGCTTCTCTTAGTTCAGCATAAGAGTATTGTAGAAAGGAAAATGAAACATTACAAGTGTACAATATAAGCCAGAGATCTCATTCAGAGTCCCTAAAATTATGAAATCCAGAAAAACCTGGATTCCTATTATGTTGAAAATGAAACAACTTTATGCTCTACTGATTTTTTAATGCAGCAGATCTTGGAGAGAAGATGTAAGATGATGCCATGCAGAGATGCAAGAAAATATTTTTTGAAGTGGAAGAATCAGATAAATCATGAATCACCAGTGTCACTGGTAAATCTGCGCATGTTCTTATTGCTATTTTTAGATCACTGACCACCATCCTACCATTCTTGCCCAAGGATTTTAAGCACTGTTTTCAAAGACTCATAAACAAACCAGAAAATCAAACATGAGAAATCAGCATAATCACCACAGTACTTTCTGACTTTCTCTTCTCTGAGCTTCACCTTTTCATTTAAAGTGCTATTCCAGCCCCTAACTTAAGAGTTTTAAGCCAGAAACTATTTACAGATTCAGTTACAAAACAACTGATCGATGGATGGATATAAAAATCAGTAGGAATGGATATAAGTCATCAGGGATAAGCCAGCTACCAAAGACACTGAAAATCCCATCCAGTTTTGCTTCCTCAGTAAAGATTAAACCATGCCAAAAGCAGATATTATAATTAGTACATTTTATGTTGTTTTAGAGATAACTCTCTTTGGAAGATAGATTCTAAATGGCCTATCTTTATGCATATTCCTGCTACATTTCAAGATTGTATTGCTACAGATCTAGCTCTTAATGGTGCTAAATTCAACAAGATTCAAGAAAATGCATGCTAAGAGCAAATACTTAAAAACTTATTTTCTGAAATGTCCTGCCATTGTACTACTGTAAGCATTGTGTATCTGAGTCATCTGAACAGAGCATCATTTTCTTAAACTTCCTGTAACAGCCCAAGACAGGATAAAAACATAAATGTTCACAGTAGGCAGCAAAACTAACATTGTCTTTTCCCCTTCACCCACCCAATTTCTACTTTCTCATCCCAACTCATTAGATGTTCTATAACCACAGGATCAGAATGATGCAGGTTAGAAGGGACCTCTGGAGGTCATTTGGTCCACTGCACTAAGCATCACTACCTTCAAAGTCAGATCCAGCTTCAAAACTAGACCAAGTTACTGAGGTCCAGTCCAGTGTTGAATATCTCTAAGGATGGAGATTCCACAACCTTCCTGGGCAGCCTGATTCAATGATTGTCCAACCTCATTTTTTTCCTAGACTCTTTCTGGAATTTCCCTTGATGCAAGTTGTGCCTTCCTTGAGTCCACACACTCTTTTGGCTCCCTTTAACAGCGATTGAGGCAAAAACTGGTTACGACGCAAGACCATTTTTGTTGCTTTAGACAACCGTGGCATTGCAATAGTCCTTGCTACTTGCATCCACAATTTCTTCCAAAATATATTTTTCAAGTACGTACTCTTAAGGGCTTTAAGTCACCTGAGGCTTTGCTGACACATAGACTTCATGATTGCATACTGGCATATTTGATCAGCCCACTGCAAGACACATACCTGCTTGGCAGGGAAACAAGCTTTCATTGCTAATACTGAGATCTACATCATTTAGTCTGAATGTTTTTGCAAAGAGAAGATTAAGGTATCTTAATCAGTCTGAAGTCCCTGGAAAGAAGTTCTTGAAAGAAGTTACTGCCTTTCTCAGAAAATGAGGAGAAAAAACACTGGTTAAGAGATGCTAAGTTATTTTCTGCATAAAGCTCATATAGCCCAAGGGAGAATATGGAATAGCAGCAAAAGGGAATAGCTGTTTTTAAAAGAAAACATTGCTGAAGCAGTATTTCATATAACTGAGATTATAACTACAAGTGGGCAAGTATAGATATTCTCAGATGTTACTGTGGCAAAGAAGCAGATAGATAATTAAGTGAAAGAGTCAAGGAAAACTCAAAAAGACGTGGGACATGCAGTGTGCTACTTCATTTAACTCTGATCTTTGTCACTTGGCTTACACATCGATATGAATGACAGCTGAATGAGAGTTGTCCTCTACATTCTTTTTTGTCATTGAATGTTTGGTTTGCTGTTTCTGTAAGGGAAAAAAATGGGTTCTGGGTATTGACAGTTTGACATAACAGTTTAGATTAGCCATTTCACCTTGTAAAATAATTAGCCTGGAAGTGAAGAATCAAGCTTAAGAATGTGCTAAATGGAGCAGTCATCCAGCGAAGTGAACAGGGAAAGGATTTTGCAGTTATAGTGGAAGAATCATTGAAACATCCATCTGTCCAGTACATATATGCAATAAGGAAGGAGGCAAATAAAATACTGCATTTCTACATGTTCTGCTGTGCGACCAGAATAAAACAAGAGAGCTTACAGGATGTACTGTCTAAGTCCCACTGCTTGCTGTATGGAGCACCATGCCTTTCGAGAGCTACTAAAGCAATAAAAATAATACCAGGTCTCAACACCATAAGGATATTTCTGTGGAGCTGGTGATACACTCGTATGAAAAAAGACTTCAGCGTGTCCTAACAGAACGGAAAATTGTGAAAGGGACTAGTAAAACTGATAGAAATAAAGTTTTAATGCTAGCAAGACATTTACAAGCTAGGGGAGATAGCTCCAGGTAGCCTACTCATTCTTTGACTAATGAACTCAGACAGCTATTCCATTCAAACACCAGCAATCATACAGAATAAATTACCAAGTAACCAAAACAAACACAAAATTAGTTCAATGAGTGCAAGTGATGGTTTGTTTATTTTGGTGAGAAGGCAGAAAACACACCTAATAAAAAAGTAATCTGCACATGCAGACCTCTGACTGTAGCTAATACATCCTGGGGCAGCACTGAAAATGTTCAATTTCATAGTTCTGAAATAGTCGGCAAGCCGATTAGTAGGAGACAAAGGTGGCATTTGAACAAAGAATGGCTTATTGATTTCTGATCAACCTCTCATCACTTTTATCTCAAGCACACTCAGCAAGCGGTCTTTCTTGCTAGTGGCTCCTTAATGTAATGTTCTGCTCTGCCAATAGAAAGGTCCTGGCCCTTCGGGATCACCCAGGACTGCTCTCTACTCTGCGCTGTGGTGTGGACCAAAGTACGGTGTGCAGGGCCAACTGGCAGGAGATTTCTTCAAATGCACTCCCCTGATCTGTCCTAATGTAATGCTTGTGCTAATGGGAATGTACCCGGTGTATCTAAATGAGCTCCCGTTGTGCGGTGCAGCCCCATCTACTGATGCGAGTATTCCCTAGATAACAGGATGACTCTGCTGCCTGGGGTTAAGCAAACATTTCTGTTTCTGTAGGGGTGCCAGTATCATTAGAAGACAGTCAAGGACAGGAGCACAAGGAGTAGGGACATGCAGCGACATGATGTTAAGAAGCCTGAAAAACTGTACCTCAGGTTTATACAAATGACAAAAGAGGGTGCTCAGAAATTCTTCAGAAGCAGCATGACATAAACTTCTGAGTAGCCTTAATCAAAGGCAAAAATCCATCTGTTAGCACTCTCTCGAAGTCACACCAGGGATGAATTTGACCCCTGGTGGAACGGGAGCATAATCAAATGACATTAAGGGAAAGGGCTTTAGTTAAGTAACATTTAATTATACTTACATTATTTTTATTGTATTACTGTATTTTTGTTATGTATGACTTATTCTTCATTCAGTGTTCTTACAGTAATATTCCCTAAGTTGTGTAAGATTTTATTAGAACTTTGTCATATTTGATGGCTTTATTCATGCATCAACTCAGGAGATTTTATAATTGTACTTTCCATTAGTAATATACTCCTATATGAACACCAGAATAAGGCATTATAACAATATAATTGAAGGAAAAGGAACCTCATTTCTTTTTATACTGCAGAGGTGATTCTGCTTCCAGCAAGTGTGAAGAATACCATAGCTCAGGACCTTCTACGGAAACAAGGAAAACTTTTTCAGTGGTCTGCTAAGTCCCATATTTCAGACTAATCTCGAGAGAGGAGGAACAACTTTTAATGATTTTGATGATGCTGCTAAGTTCCACCAGTATTCCCCAGGGAATTATATTCAGCTCCCCTGGGGAGCTACCTCAAAACCCCAAGTTTCCCTGTCAACTGAGGGAAAACTATTTGCACCCTCCTCTAACACCCACTCTCAGAATAAGGCTCACATATGGTGTCTGATGTGGGGAACTGCTATTTTGGCACCATACATTCAAGCTGGCAGATGCTAACTTCACAATAAAAACGCCTGTATCTTCAAACCTTCTGTGCTGAAACATTCATCAGAGGAGATGGGACTACCATTTTTAGCTGCACCCCACAAGCCAGGTAGGTGAACAAACCAAGGTACTGCTGAAGAAAGACAGTTGACAAGTGAAAGTTTCCAGTCAGGCTTTTTTTCCCCAGGTGCAATGACACCGACACCTCTGGGGTGGAAGGGGAAGACAGGCTGTGTGCTTTAGCTTTGGCTATTCCGGTTCTTCTACCATCTTCCCTGAGCAGAGGTACAGCCAGACCCTATGCTGAGAAACCACAGATGCGGTGGGAACACTCCTCTTTTCTCCAGCCTTGCAGAGAACAAACTGTCTTGCAGATACTCGGAGACTGTTCATGGAGTCTCAGAGACTCATTTATCCCACAACGCACTGTAAGGGCTCAAGCCCAGACTGTCAAAGCCTTGGATTATGTTTTCCATCATTCTTTAGGATTTTCATCTGTTCTTTGAGAAACAGTCATTCCAGTCTTGCCTAAAACATTCTCTCCTTCTTTATCCTATGGAGATATTTTATCTTTCTACACAAAATTAATTGCTCCCTTTGTACAGTTTACTTTTTAACTGGGGAAAGACAGTGGGAACCTTTTCACCTCCTGTCTTGTCTTTCCTGCTCATGTACTCTGGCTTGACAGGCTGGCATTTAGACCCCTAGAGAGGTCTCCTGGTGATGACCCTGCAAAGCAGATGAGCCTCCTGGAAAACCCTTCCTATGGTCACCCCTGGCAAATTAAACCATTTGGAGCTTTCTCCAGTTAATTCCTGTCTCATGACCTCCTAGGTCACACTTTTTTGCTCCTGAATTTTAACCACACTTCCACAAAGGGCTTATTATATGGGAAGTCATACAGCTCCCAGATAGAACTGGATTTTGCACATCAAAACTTTTCAAGCCACACCTTTAAAAGGAAGACAAGTTTTATTTTTTTTAAATGTAACCTTTCACTGAGATTATTATTAGCAGCAAAGAGCAGTTACTTTAATACAGTCAAGCTGAAAAAGCAGGCTTAAGTTTCTCCTGGGAGAAAAAAAAAGACATATCTTTCAGAGATGGATATTTGTTTTTAAATGTCACCGTGATTTCCAAGCCTTTATTCTCCCGGTGGCTCCTTCTGGGTGCAGAAAGAGTTGGCTGCTCCCTCAGGAATAGGAGCTGGGAGCATGGTGGCTACTCACAGGGGGCCTGTCAGGGCAGCCATGGCCCGTCCCACCACCCCAGCCAGGACCAGGGCAGCTGTGGGGGGTTGGAGACCAACCCAGCTGGGGTGTTGATGGGGCAGGGGCTGTCCTTTCCCTGGAACAGCCCATCTTTCTCAGTCAGTCACTGCTCCTGTGGAGGCTGCCAGTGGAGACAGACAAGCTGACTGATGGAGACAGACAGGCAGACAATGGAGACAGATTGCTCTCAGCCCTCCACAGCCATGCTCAGCGCACCTGAGTCTCCTGTGCCAGCTCACATTTTGTTATACTGTCTGTGGACAGTCTGCAGGGCGGAAGAAAGAAAGACAAACCTCTCTTTCCACTTGGGAAAATGAGGTATGGAGAATCCTCACTCCAAACTCAAACTGGGACGGGAAAAGGCTCAGCTTGACAAATGAAATGTCATCAGTGCTTCACATGAACACATTCATCAGCAGAGGCGTGTTCTGCCAGCTACTCATAACCAGACTTTGGGGGAAAGCAAGGGGAACTCAAATGACAGATATGAAAAACAGTGTTTTTTCCATGGCTTTGAAGTGGTAGCAACATGCAGATGTCTGACCGCAGGACTGGCCCCACCACTGACCAGTACAATTACTGGCACTGTGGTAGCCCTCATTTTGCAACTCTAAAACATGTGACCAGCTTACTGGTGCTGCTTTGAACAACATTATTTTTCTACCAAACAGACCTACAACAGAAAATCATGGATATCTGACCCGCTCTACTACTTCTCAGCCACGTTGGAGAGGGATTGCATGTAGGGACCAGTTCCAACTGCAGCCAGCATGTGCCGCATCAGAATGAGAGAAGTGTAACAAACTGAAAAAACTCACAGCTGCATGGGTATCAGGAGAGGAAAGTATGCCGTTAAGTAGCAAGTTGATACACTATACTGGCTAATGTCTAAATGTATTCCTCCTCAGACAGACAAGTACCTGCACTAAGTAAAAAGCTTAGCGAATACATTAAATACTGGAAATAATACACTAATATTATTTACAACACGTGGTGATGTGGCCTTATTATTTTAAGATGGCAGTGACTTTTCTGATAAAAACTTTGTGACTATTACAATTTCTAATTCCCACACTACCTCTGAGTTAAATTATCATGAGTCTCAAAAACTCATGAAATTAATTGAGGAATTCACAGCATCAAAAATGTGTTTTACATGTCTAGACAAATCTGATTATCATCATGCCCTTCAGAGATATGTTATGTATTCTCAGCATGTCAGATTTTACAAAGCATTACCATTCAATGTGGTCTAACTTCATCTGAAAAATCAGAGAATAATGATTAGGATCAATCTGGTACTTTATTTCAGTTTCAAGAGATTAATTACATAAATGACAAACAAGATAAGGTATTTGGACAATGGCATTAGATGGTTCTGAATAAAAAACATTCATTCATTTTCAGTATCATAAATAAGGTAAAATAAAAATCAAATAAAAGGAAAAGTTTTCATTGTATGGAGTTTGCTGAAATGGTAGTAGAGGATTTTGAGATTAAATGGAATTCCTATTTAGCTGAAAGCAATTAGGGGCACAAAATTCATACTGAAGGTGCAGTCCCAGAATCTGCAGAATTACAAATTTGTCGCATTAATGGAGAAGCCTGTGGACATTAAAGGAAAAAGTGGATCTAATTCTGCTTGCTGAAGATGGTATGAATTTTGCCAGTGACACACTTTGTTCACAAAGACAGATCTTACTAAATACACCCAGATAGAAGCTCAGGTTATCACTTGTTGGTTCCCTGTTCTGCATCTAAAGCCAGGATGGCTGGATTCTTACTGTCTTCCCCAAAAGGTAAAGATGGTTTCATGGTTATTGGTATACATGTTTGGGGCCTGCTGAGAAAGCAAGTTATCGCTATTGCTCCAGATCCATAGTGGGATTGTAGACCTCACTTAAGAAACACTTTAATTTAATCCATCTGAAGCTGGGAAAGGCACAGCAGCTCCTCAGAGCAGAGGTCAGGTTGTAACTGGCAGTTTGAGACCTGGATCACACTCAATCAGCCCAGATTAGGGTCCAGTTGTGTTAGTTACTGAAAGCTCCTGCCAGTAGGAATGTCTCATTATCTAGATAAATACAATGCACAAAGCCATGCCATTACATAATTCTCAGTTTCATTGAAAAACTAAGTTAGAGAGGACTTAAATATTATGCTAGTGGTTACACAAAATGAGAATGGAAAGTACATTTCTGTGAGCACCTGCCCCACATCACCTAGCATGCAGGGAGGACAATGTAAACCAACAGCTGGGATATGAACACTTCACCCATGCAACCTCTTGGGTACAATGCAAAGTGCTCTGCAACTAGTAATTCTTCCAAATATTCCGCAATATTACGCTCACCTACCACTCACCTGTTGGTCAATGCCATTCAGAGGATATTTTGTTGGCTGCATGGACAAGAAAGGAATTATATTGCACATAAAAGGAGTTGTGCTATTATGCATGCCTTAAGCTTTGTCCTGTCTCAGTTTTAATTAATACTAATCAATGCCTTCCAAGGACAGGAGTAAGGCTGCTCTTCTTTTGAATCCCTTATTTCTGTAAATCTTTCCTGTCCCAGTTAAGCTAATCAACATTCTTACAATGCTTTTTCATATGAAACTGTCACTATTCCTTAAATGTGTTATTATCTACAAATTACCATTTTCTAATGCTCATAACACTTTTCTTTTTCACTAGCACTTCAAAATATTTTCACGTTCTATAATATCTCATTGAGTTGGAATCCTGATTATTACTATTGTGCTAGCAAGTGTATCACTGGCACTATAATGATTATCTTTTTTCTATTTTAACTACTCAAATGAACCAAAAATTGGTTCCATTTCATTCAATCCCAAGTTCTTTTATTTAAAAATCCCTATTTATACTTATTTCCAATGGTACTACACAATCCCACTTTATGGAAACACCTTTTCATGGCACGTCCTCTGCAATCTTACTGTCAGGACGTAAGCCTGCATGCGAAAGCAAAACTATGAAGAAGACTTTGGTAATCTCCAACTCATTCTGAAGCTCTTCTTAGCACTGCAGTGGCATACAGTCCATGTGTGGGTGGAGCCCCCCACTTACATGTTGCCAGATGCACCTATGTTCTTATTCAGTCTTAACTCTTACTTTTTCCCTGCTGTGCAAAGTTGATGCATTATTATTTTGTCATTGCTGGAAATGTTCACTGTGAAGCAAGCCATGCCCTAGTACATGCTGTAAAAGCATGAAATGGAGAGAGTAGTCCAGTTCTTGAACACTGCCAATGTAAATATGAGCCAAGAGAGAAGAGATAACAAATAGATGGAGCATGGAAGTAATAACAAGATAATCAAGGCCAGTAAACTAAGGAACGATCACAGAAAACAAACTGGAGCTCTTCTGTAGGTATCACATCAAGAGACAGTTTGACAGAGAGTCACAAAAAGAGAATGAGGTGGTTTTGCGGATATTTATGAGTGTAGGTGAGATGGAGCTTCATCAGAAAAAATGTTATGGTATTTGTGGGAAAGAAGCACACAAGTATTTACAGAGGAGGATTTTCAGAAGCACCTAAGCCATTTTAGAACATGCACCCTGCTGGCTTTTAGTAAGGCTGATACTCATAAAGCACTTTGAAAGTTCAGGGTGTAATTTCTTGTCCTCCTGATCCACTTTTAAAATACAGATAAATTGCAATATAAACGAAATCAAATTGCTTTACCAGCTAATGTCAAGCATAATTCTCTGACAGTCCCAGGTGCTGTAAAATTATTTTGCAGCCTTTGGTGAATCATTTAGACTGTCTACAGTGATGTCTATTTCACATGCAAGTTGTGGGCCACAATTAATCTTTTGCAAGGGTTCTATGAGACAGTAGGAAATACAGACTTTAAATGACCAAGCATTAAAGGCCTTTTACCTTCGAAAGCATTGGTATTTGTGGAGTATTGGTAGAAAGCAGGACTCACAAATACCCATCAGAGCACATTCAGGCAGAGATGTCTGGTTTGGCAACACTACTTGAACACAGGTATGTCAGCTGCCTTAACCATCCCCTTATCATGGTGGGTTGCAGGACAAGAGGCTGTTCATTGGTCATGGTTCAGCTTTGCAGGGGACCTGTCTAACAGTGATAGGAAACAAGAATCTGAGTGCTCTGTGCAATCAGATACTGCCCTCAGAGGTAGAGGGTTTTTGGCAATCCTTTCCAACCTGCCTTGATCTACTCTGGGAGAAAGACTTCTCCAGCACTAGCAGAAATACAGAGACACAGCTGGTAAATACTAGCTGCAAACTCAGGAAGCAAGCGTGAGCTAGGAAGCTCTTACTCTTACAGTGATAATAAGCAGTGCAAGAAACCACAGGAGATGAAAATCCTTATGTTAGAACTGAAGTTCTGACTGGTAAGCAGCCGGACTGGAGGGTGAGTAGCCTAAGGGGATGATGAGGGTAGCAAGTACCTTCGAGCCCTCCCCAGGGGACTGCCCTAAGCCAGATCTTTCTTGAAAAACTGAAATGGCAATTCTTTTTATCAGAACGAACGCTCCATGTATTTGCTAGGTGTCTGATTTACATTAAGGTAAATAAATGAGCATTAACAAGCCAAAAGCAATTTATAGCCACTTAAAAATTAATTTTCCTCTCTGTTATCCAAATTTTTCTACAGTAGTTTCTGATAGTATAAACCATCTGTGATTCTCTCATTGCCTTTACATCATTCTAGAAAAAGGAAGATACTCAATGCATGTAACAACTACAGGAAAAAAGTATCCGTCTTCTTTTTATTTAGATAAGTTCTATATCAAGCTGTCAGTATACACCATGTAATTTTTAAAAAGATGGGTCTGGATCTGCCTCATTTTTTTTAAATGTTTTGGGCCACCAATAATGAGTTTTCATTTGTTCATATTGTAGATAGTAGGTAGTAGAAAATTTTGTCTTCAATAAAGAAAAATAATTATTTTTCTAGATGTATTTATGCTTTGCATGAAATGAACTTTTACTTTAAATAGATTCTGTCCCAGAAGAACGAGATCATTGAAATCAGGGCAGAAAAGTCCATAGTACACCCTGACACATGATTCAACATAAATAAGCTCTACAGGCTTAGTATATTTGTCTAATCATATGTTATTTATAACATTGAACATTTGCTTCTACACTGCACTGTTCAAAGCACTTTCTTTCCAAACAATTTCAGTGCATACAGAGCATCAGATAAAGACTGTACTTCCCTCTGATTAAAAGAAATCTGATACTGAAACTGGAACTGATTGAGACTGTGCCCAACTGTTCAGAGAACCAATTATTTTACACATTAACCTAAGCTCCCCTCAGCAGCTACTGTAAGCGAAGAACATGTCAGATCCTGGTTTAAGATGAAGACAAAATACCACCACTATTGAATTATCACAGGCTCCATCTGTGCTGAAATTTAAAATGGAATCCAAATAAAAATGTGTTTACACAATTTCACATTTCAGAGTACACATCTGACCCTGCGTTGTTTTTTCTATACCCCACAATTCTTTTTTCCATGGATCTTAAGTAAGCTTGAGGTACAGAAAACTTTCTTAGTGATCCAAATTTTTACTAAAGAATTCAGCTATTCAAACCAAAAAATGGTTACAATTTCTTTCGTTGTTGCACATTTGAATTAGTGCATGCAACACCGTACGAAGTGCCCAAAATATGGACAAGCTGACTTATTGTGGAAGATTATCACAAGTTCCAAACCAAAATAATCTGAATTAGATATATTACTTCCGGTGATTCGAATATTGGAGCTGAATTAAAAACAAAAAACAAAACCAAAACCAACCCCAACAACAACAACAAAAACCAAACAAAAAAACCCCACAATCTAATAGGTAAATTAAATAGTAGCTCTGCAAACTCTTCTAAAAAAATCACTAAACTGCTTTGACATTTCTGGCAGAAGATAGAAACTAATTGTACATTATGAATACCAGTGTGACTACTGTGTCTTACGGCTAAATTACTACTTGTGATCTGCTCACTTAAGTGTGAAATCTTCGAGGATGTCTGCACAAGACCAACATAATGCACTTCTTATGCTGTCCCTGGATTTTGGAGGATCTATGCTAGTGGGTCTGTATCTGACTTCTGTTTCATTAAACATGCTTGCATGTTTGCATAAAATACTCTTTATTTTCTGTCCATTGTTATTTTCCAGAGCTATTGAGTTCCTCGGTACTTCATTGCTGTGTGAACTTATTCAGTGTACACAATGTGTATGATCTCTGCAGTGTTTTGGGATCCCTTGAGGAGGGAGTCAGACACCTTTGCTTAGTGTTGCAAGGAAACAAGGCATATGTGATCACTGTCCATGTGTCTGCCCTCCTTTTGTTCATCATAAGCATTAGAATAAAAGGGCTGATTTCACTTGCATTTGGCAGGAGGTAGAGATTTCAGAGGTGTAATTCTTCGACACTGCAGGTGGGCTCTGAAAGCCAATTTGACCTGATCAAACAGACATTCTTTGGGTAATGAAGGACCCATCTCCCCCACAACAAAGCATACTTAAACTGGTGGCAACCGAACTCCAGTGTCAGAAGCAGCAGGAGCCCAGCTGTGCCCCTACGAATGAAAAGATGGCATTGCTTATTCTTCGAGGCAGGGTGCAGACATGCCTGCTCAGGCTGGAACTAAGCTGGGTATCTCCACTACGCAATGTAGGTTAAATGCAGTCAGAATGACGGCTGAGGAGGAAAGGAACCTCTGTCAGACATTTTTGACACAGAGTGTTTACTGAATAATCCACAGTATTGTGAGCATAACCAAGGAAATATTGAGTTGGGACTTACCAGCACTGACACTTTTTTAAAAATGTAACATGAATAAATTAAACAATGACTTGCTTCACAACTGTAAGCAACTAGCTGCCAGGTAAGAGTCAAGAGTCAGAAGGTGAATGGTGAAACTGTAGACATCTGAAGTTTCCCTTAAGGTCCAAGCAGCATATTTTTTAAACAGAGACAAGAAAAAGATGCTAAGAGAAGTTTGTGACTGATTTACAACTGATGAATTCATCTTGGACGTTTGATGGCTTAAGTGGAGAAAGAAGAATCAGGGTTATGACCTCGGACAAAAGTCTCAGATCCTGGGAAAACCAGTGCTTAATCTTTGGCAAAATAATTAGAACAAAGGAAGTCATACAGTCCATGAAATGTACGAAGCCTAACCAGTGGTAATGACAGCACTATGGAAGTAAGGGAAAATTTAGACTTCATGATGCTATAAAAAAAAATATAACAACAATCTCCCCCAAAAGACTAAGAAAAGGACTGAGACCTCAGAGCTTAAAAATAGTGCATAGATCTTATATGCTGTAGCAAACACGAGGCAAAACAAGACACAAGCCAAGATGCAAGACACAGTGGATTACTTAGGAGGAGTCTGCACATGTCAGTAGAGCAGAAAAGTCCTAAGCAATGATGACCAGCTGAGCATTACAGTAGTCCCACTGAAAACAACAAGACTTCTTCTGCGCCACATTATCAGGTATATACTGAAACACTTAGTTTTGTTAGCTCAGGGCAAAGGATTTCATACATGCCAAAATGCTGGGTTTATAAAAAAAGTGTTATAAATGTAAGGTAACAACTAGAAAAGGCACACAGAGATGCTTGATTCCTCACAGGATGTATACACCTTTTAATACTGGCAAATCCCCAGGCCCTAATAAGGTGAAGCACCTCTTTTACAGTACACACCAATCAAGTTTTTTGTTCTGTGAAACTTAACTTCCTACTTTTCTGGATTCCCCACATACTTTTGGATTTGGTTTTAATGATAATGCACATTTGGTCCTCAGCTATTCCTTCAAATGTCATACATAAAATATATATCCAGAAGATCTGATAGCACGAACATCTTTGATATTTGGTCTTGGACAAATTACATTCTTTTATGGTATCCTTTACAATACACATGGATAATATATGAAGAAGGAGACAGCAGAAACCCATAAGTTTGAAAGGTGATTTGCACTCCTTATATGAAGAAATGGCAATAAAAATAGGAGATTTATGATACAATTTACTCCTTCATTAAGCAGCAGACATTGTGAGTGTCAGCCAATGGCTGTAAGGATTTCAGGTTCTGCCTAGTATCTCATTAAAAACTGATAAAAGGAACAGCAGTCTAACTTAAGCTAAACATGCTACTTTTCCAAATGAAGTATGCTGTCATATTTTTACAAATTAGAATATATATTTGGATGCATGTGCAACTCCCGAACATTTCACTAAAATTTTAGAAATATCACATAGTGAAAAACCTGTTAAGTCAGTTATGCATAATATGCAGTGAAGTACAATGCCCAATATTTTTTTCACCTACTGAATCTTTTCTTTCTAGAGAAAGGTGTGATATTTGACACATCTTTTGGGGCAGATTCAATGAAGTATGCATTGTTCTCTGCCATAGCCTCACAGCTGACTTCCACAGTCCATATTCTGTCTAATTTCTGAGTCACAGATGACCTTGTAGGCAATCTACTTTTATTACTTTCTGTCAGATAGCTGGGCTGATGTATAACTCTATTTCTATAAACAGGCTATTTCCTCAGCAGGTATCTGAATTTTATCAAATGTATCATTTATCAAAGGAAGCTCTTCACATAGGAACGGCTTTTCTTGTTTTAAGAGCAGTCTGTACTTGAAAGAGACGATCACCATTACAAATTTTTTCCTGAAAATAGTATGTATCATTGCAAATAAATTCCTACATAATGCCACATTTTCATATGAACACACTCAAGTTGCATTTGTATTGCAAATGTATGCATGCAAAATAGGCATTTGCACAAGCAAAATAGATAAAATTGCACAAATTCAAGGGGTTTTGGCATAACTTAGTCTGATTCTCCATATTTAAATATCTAGCCTTACACATCCTAAACATAATCCTGTTTATGTTTTAAAATCTGGGACATCTTCTGTGAACATTTTGTGCAGTGCAAGAGAAGGAAGAGATATGGAGCCCCCAAAAGTTCACTTTTTAGACTGTCAGGGCTTTGAAAAGTTACGCACATCTTACCCATGAAACATCAGCTGTTGGCATATATGTTGCCTCTGGGTAGTGACTGTGAATGTCCAGGTACCTTAAACCTTCCTGACCGCTGTGGGACTTCACTGACGTAATTCTAAATTTCACAAAAGACATAAGTGAAGAACAATCAAGGAGAGTCTAATGCACAGCTAAGTTTCCAGTTGTCCAAATACCAATCTAACAACCACTGTTTCACTACAGCTAGTACATTCACTTTCTTTAGGGTGTGCAATGAGATAGACATCAGTGAAAATAGTATGTTTGGTAACAAGCAATTTTGTTTATTCATGTAATGGGGATTTGAAAGAAAGATATTGTACAAAGATTTGCCAGTTATCCTTTGGAATAAAAGGAAAAAATACAAAATACACTCATCACAGTGGACCAGCTGAACCCCTTACTGAGACAGAGTACTTAGTAAAGAAGGCAGATGTATCTAGCAAAGAAGCCTGAGTCTAAACGCAGTATTTCAGCCAGACTAAATCTGAGCCATGCTGAACCACAGAGATGCTTCTTATTCCTGGAAATTTCCAGTGGCAGATATGGTCTATCAGTTTAGCTCATGTGGATATGCTTGCCTTTTAAGACATCAAATTTCTGGCCCCATGGTCCACGCTGCATGTCTTTTCATCCCAACAGAGGCCTGAGTCTCCTTAAACTTTTGAGTGTCTCAACCTAATATCCAGGCAGATTATTGCCACATGAATGCTGAGGAGCTACCTAGATCTCCCACCATGCCTGGACTGCAGCCTTTAATCACAGTTGTTAAGTCAGTTACTTGGCTGAAGCTATGGACGCCCCTCATTTTCAAGGCAATTACTACCCAGGTCTTCTGAATACCAAATGCAATCTCTGGAACATCTTTCTGTTACAACGGAGAAAAACTAATACAGAATTAGTAATAAAGTCACTTTCAGTCAGATGTTGCTCCTTGACATGGCAAATATATATATTATATATGCAAACTGAATCATGAGAGATTGTATCCGCAGGGGACAAAACCGCTCTTTCAAATCAAAGCTTCTCTCCTCAAAAATAAATAATTGCATCATGATAACAGGTTTCAGTAACACACTGGGGCCACATGCTGTGCTGTCTTGATTTTTGGATAAATAAACCTGTGCCCTGTTGTTTATTGGATGAGTAAACCTTTGGGACGTGTGACAGTGTACAACTAGAATACGATGACTCAACATCCAGGCATTTTTAATCAACACTTTGGAAATTAAAATACCTAATTGATACGTGGTAAACATTATCTAACTGAACCTTACAGTGCTCACAAGTACCTAGCTACTACTATTTATACTTGACAGATACTGACCCTGCAGTTAAATAAGCTGCTTGCAGCCACCGATGGAGTTGATATCAGAGCCATGACTAGCGCTCAGAAGCTCCTGACTCATGGTGCAGTTTCATGTTACGGTGAAACTGATCTAACAGCAAGCTGTGACTGAAAAGGGAGGCCGGCTCGCCATCTCCCCCAGGCTCCTGTTGCCCGTCTTGCACTAGATTTAGCAGTCATGCCACCATACAGTCAAGCCACGTGAGCTCAATGTCAGACGCCCTGAAGCTACTGCAGATATACGGGGATCCTACCTCTCAGGAGGACTGAATTCCCTGTACATGCAATGTGGATATCTCTGTACATCAGCAGGAAGTCCAGCATGTTAGACTTGTTCACGTGGGTGGCATAAGGAATAGGCAGATGTAGCATCTAGAGCCTCACCAGCCCTTAGGATGGCCCTGCAGGATGGCCCCCTCACCTACAAAATGTTCTGCTAGAAAGCAGTCATCTCGTACATAAAGTATAAAATCTCTGTAGGCTGACAGGATATCTTTAATCAAGGGTTCTCAGTAAAAAGTTTCCTTTCTGCCTTACTGTCTTTAACATTTTTGAGTCATTAAGGAGATGCCACCACGGTTAACCTTCTGCTGCTATTTTGTGCTGTTTCACAGTAAGAGTAATTATTGTTCAGATTTGCCGATAATCTTTGTTTTTTGCTTTTGATGAAACATGACTGGGGTTTTTTCTTACTTTTTCAGAGAAAATATTTTAAGATATATTTTATTCACTGAAGAATTCACTTATTTTTCATTTTGTCACAACTTAGTACTATATATAGGAGTTAGATTTCACTGAAAACAGAGGAACAGACTGTGTTCCAAAATTTAGCTCATAAGTATATATTGATAATTGCATATCTAATAGTAAGGCTGTAATTAGGATCATCCCCACAGCTGAGGTTATTCTTAGCTCTGAGGTCATAAGCATACTCAGTGACTCAACCAGTAACTCTTAACCAGTTGGTTTTCATTGCTAGTTTTAGTACTTGAAATAAGTTCATTAAATAAGGAGTACGTATACTGGGTCATCTGGATGCAAATATTATTTCCAATCTCCTACGCTAGAGGTACCTTACCCTTCCTCCAACTATACAGCTCCAACTATCAGTTTCAGTTTTTCTCGGGGCTTTCAGATTTTCAGATCTTTCTGTGGCTTTTTCAGAGAAATTACCTCATCTACGCAGCGATTGCTGTGACCAGGCTGCTAGGCAGAATGCTCCCGACTGTTGGGAAGATTGTTGCCTCATCCCAAGCAGAGGGCACTGCCTCCCCTCCCATCCACACTGCTATGTAAACAAAGGACAAAGCACTGAGAATCTGCTCAGACCTTTGACCTCCTAGCTCACAGGAGCCCCTGATCCTGCTCATCTGCAGCTGCTCATGCTTTCTGCATTCCCCATATCTTCATGTGCCTGCAAGGCATCCGTATGTCTCCAGCTTTTCAGATGACCATTCCAGCTCTTGCACATTTGTTTCTCTGTTATTCGTGGCAACTGCTCCTCTCATCATCCCTCTGTTTTTCCTACTCCATTGTATTCCCTATAAGCCTGCCATACCGCTCGACTTTCTCCATTTCTCCTCCTTTGTTCTCTTTCTCATACTACCTGACATATCTGAGCACCTTTGCAGCTTCTGACATCTCCCAACTTTCTTTCTCCTTCCATTCTCCACATGATCCTCTCTCCAGATAAGGTCTCACTTTACCCCTTTCCACACATGTGTCTCTGAGATCTTGATTTCAGTTCTTTCCCTTACCTTCAGAGTGCTGGTTGGGCTTGTGAGCGGACCTCTCTCCCCTTCTGGTTTCAGAAGATATCATGAACAGTGCTAGGGAAAAAAAAAAAAAAAAAAAACAACAAAAAAAAAACAAAAACAAAAACAAAAAACATTGTATGAGTGAACTTGAGAAAATTAAAACATTCCTGGTACAGATCACAAAAGGCAAAGCATTAAAGTCCACAGGCATACAAGCTACATAATCCAGCACCTTTTTCAAGGTTAATTTTTTTATGGATATTAACTACAAAGTCCTTCTGGGGAAAAAAAAAAAGTTCATTTAGATATCATTCCAATACTGTACACTTTACAAAGATAATTTAGATATTGGTGGCAACAGTCTCTGACCTTTGTAAAGTTCTCAGAAAAAAACCCTTGATCAACACAATTTATACTGAAATGTAATGACTCAGCAATTGCCATTTTTTTTGTGCACAGTGATTTCTAGAACTAGACTTCACATCTGCAAGGAGCAAAGAGAAAACTAGCACAAAGGAGCAAAGTTAACACTATCTAAGCAGTTTAACTGAACATCTGAAATATATTATAAACAGTGGACTCAATTTTCAAGTTAAGTCTGAACTTCTTGGTTTCATGTTTAACATATTTGTCAGTGACATGGACAGTGGGATTGAGCGCACCCTCAGCAAGTTTGCCAAGGACACCGAGCTGTGTGGTGTGGTGGACATGCTGGAGGGAAGGGATGCCTGCCAGCTGATGCCTGCAAGCATTTGATGCCAATTGCTGTAAGGCGCCTCAGGCAAGAATGTACCCAAGGACATAATTGCTAAAGGGGCCTCAGACAAAAATGCACCCAAGGACATAATTTTTGCAACTGTGATGGGCACATCCCCGGGGAGGGCAGACATCTGTGGAAACCAAGATAAGGAACCTGAGAAACTTTACAGATAGAGCGATGAACCAAGACAAGGCCTTATATGAAAGAAAGAACCAGTTCATGGAAGGGACACTGAGAGACACCTCTTCAACAATAACTAAGGCCCACCCCAGACACCTGAGCCCCTCAGAGACCCTTCCCCTAATTTTAGTATGCTTGCGCAATATATTAACATATGCATTAGATTTCCTGGGAATAGGCGAGTACTTCTCGGAACTTACATGAATATTTATTTCTTTTATTATATATAATGAGCATGCCTTTGTCTTTCGGCATGCATGTTAGGTGATCCCCTGTGCATCCAGCGCTGCAATAAAGAATGCCTGCCTTCTAAAGCTTCCAACTAAGTCTTTGAGGGTTCTTTTGAGACTACTATGGTAACAGTAGTATCTTACAGCTGCCCCTGTAGGGTTTGTGGGTCTTTTTTGTTACCCTTAAATTAACAGTATCTGTTAGCAACCTAAACTCCAGCTCAGATTCTGCATCAAGTACTACCAGGGATTAATCAGGCTCATTTTCCACACCTACTTGATGCTAAATTACAGGTATTAGTCAACCACATAGAATGAAGGTGTTTGTATTGAGAAACAGAGAATCAAGGAGAAAGCTTTGCCAGCACACCCAGCTTGTGATCAGTGAGCTGGCCTAAAGGATTTTGACGAAGGAAGCGGTTTGGTTTGTGGTTTGATTGCTGCTGCTGCTGGTTTTAATTCAATTTTGTGACCTTTCTTGTTACCTAGCTCTCGAGAGAGAATGCTCAGTCCTTGGAAACTGCAGAACTCTTTTTCTTATGCTGGAAACGTGTTCTGGTATGAAAATTCAAGGTATACTAATAAACTTTGAGCATTGGAAACTTAAGCTAAACCGGCTTAAAATGAGGGATGAGCGGGCTTAAATAAGGATGGAAACGCTCTCACAGCATGCACGCACCCATTGAGAGTAACTGCTACTCCGTTAAAGCACTGTTAAACAGCACAGGCCTCTCTGAGGAAGTGCTGCTAGTTACAAGTACACTTAGAGGCAGGAAGGAGCGATAAACAACGCAATAAACACCAGTCCCAAGAGGAGAAGACGGGCTATGCACGCAGACTGAGGGGCGGGACAGGCCCGGCCATTGCCTCCCCACACCGGGCTATCCTTGTAACTGCGGCCAGGGGGCCGGTAGGGGAGCAAGTGAAAGCTGAAGGGCACACGCTGGCTTTAAATTGCGCGGCTTTAACCTGAGGGAACCGACCGGGCCGCACAGCCGCGCTACGCTGGGCCCCGCCGGCCGCCATCCCCGCCTCCCCGCCCGTTGTCCCGCCCCCGCTCCCCATTGGCCGACACGGCAGCCAGACCGGCGCGTGCGCAGTGACCGCCCGGCTTCCTGTTTGCAGCGCTCCGCTTCCGGGTCGGCGCGGGAGCGTTCGGCGGGGGCCGTTGGGGCCGCGGCGCTGCCTCAGCCGGGGGCGGGGGAGCGGGGTCGCCGCCGCCGCCCGGGCGAGGGGAGGCCGGGAGGGCGGGGCGCGGGAGCGGCGGCGGCATAGCGCGGCGGAGCGGGGTGAGGGCCGCGGGGAGGCGGCGGCGGCGGCCTCCGCCGAGGCCTGGGCCGGCCCGCCGCCGCCGCCGCTGCTCGGCCGATGCGCCCGGAGCGCCCGCCATGGACAAGATCCTGGAGGGGCTGGTGAGCTCGTCGCACCCGCTGCCGCTGAAGCGGGTGATCGTGCGGCGGGTGGTGGAGTCGGCGGAGACGCCACTGAGCCAGGCGCAGTGCCGCGCCATGTTCGCCCTCAGCACCCGGCTGGTGCTGCAGGGCCCCGACCCCTTCCAGCGGCAGGTGGGGCGGCAGGTGCTGGAGGCCTACGGCCGTTACCACCGCGCCGAGTTCGAGGCCTTCTTCAACCGCGGGCTCGTTCTCGGCCTCCTGCAGCGCGGCTACGGCGAGCTAAGCAACCGCGACCCCGCCATCCTCGACTACATCCAGGCGGGGCTGCGCCTCATCATGAGCTGCCCCTCGGTGCTGGAGCTCTTCGAGCTGCTGCAGGTGGAGGCGCTGCGGCTGGTGTGCGAGCGGCCGGCGCCGCCGCTCTGCGCCCGCCTCTGCCAGCTGCTGGGCGACTTCCCGCAGTGCCTGCCCCGCGGCAGGAAGCTCTCGCTCGCCTTCTGCCAGCAGCTGGTGCGCAGCATCGCCCACTTCCAGAGCCAGGGCAGCCGGGAGGCCGAGCTGCGCCTCTACGTCTCGCAGGTGACTCAGGTCAGCGGGCTGCTGCGGAGCGTCTGGAAGGCCGAGCCCGACACGCTGCTGCCCTCCCTGCAGGAGCTCTTCGCCGTCATCTCCGCCGCCGGTGAGCGCCGGCGCTCGAGGGGAGCCGTGGGTTCGGGAAGCGAAGGGAAAAGCCCTACCGATGGCACCGGGCGCTTTTGCAGGCGCTGCCGTGGAACCGTTGCTTCCTCGCCTGGATACTGAAATGTGGCTTTTTGGCCGTCGAGAAAGTGAACACCTCCCACCCCCCGAAGAAAAGCTAGAGGGGAAATGGGGATTTATTTAGCTGTAGAGCAGCGTGGTTTCTGGAGAAAACCCTGCTGTAGTGCTTTAAATGATATGCCTGTCTCGGGTGGAAATGGTTGGACTAGATGATCTTCAAGGTCTTTTCCAACCTAGGTGATTCTGTGAGTGTCCTGTTAGGAAAAACTACAACTCTAAGCAGCAAAAGCTACTCTTCCTCCTTGCTCCCTCCAGAGGCATACCTTAGGTCTTGGAACTGTATGGTCTACAAAACTGGACTGGACGTAAGGAATACGTAAAACTTGGGTATGATAGGAAGGATTCCCTGCCAGCAACTGTAAATAGGTCCTTTCTGACCTTAGAAATCTATGAAGTATCACATTAGCTCACCTAGCGCCTTTGCTGTTGAGGCACCTGGGAAACTTGACATTATACCATTAGCTTTTACCATAACTGGTGTGGTTAGCAGAGAGTTTTTGAGATGGGGCATGGGCAATTATCAGTTGCTTTGGATCCTTAGGCGTAATGTCAAGTAGGACAAATAGTTGTATGGTACCTCTTTTTAGAAGAATACCCTGCTTCTCAGTTTCATCGAGAGTGGAGGAGGAAGTTGTCAGATTGTTACTTCTTGCATGGGTATTAGATGAACAAAAGGAGTTTGTAATTTACCACTATTGATTGTCCTTAATCCACTGAAACTTTCTATTTTTGTTTTGCTCTGTGGTGATAGAATGTTAGATCTAGGGTAGACTCATTGTCTCAAAACTACAACTATAGCAAAGTTGTAGGGTAGAAGATAAAGCATTTTTTTTCTGTGTGTTTTTTTTTTAAGTTTCTTACATTATTGTCATCTTCATCTATTACAGATACTTCATTCGAACCTTCTGTTGCACTAGCCAGTGTCGTGCAGCACATACCATTACAGATGATTACAGTACTCATCAGGAGCCTTACTACAGATCCAAATGTGAAAGATGCAAGTATGACTCAAGCTCTGTGCAGGTACTGTGTTTCATTGTAAAGAGGGGAAAAAAATCTCTTATTCTTGCCTTTTTTGATGTTACTTGTCACTTAGGTTCCTTTAAAAAAAACCCCAATCAAACAAAAACCATCAAAACCCCCTCCTTTTAAAATAATATTCTAAGTTACGCTGTTTAGCATGTTAAGGAAATATATATTTATGATGCTGTGGATGTTACTGGCATGGATTCAGTTCAAGGTTGCTGTCTTCATTGCTAATGTGGCTTTTTTCCTCATGCTTTGCTAAGGTGGATGAGGAAGAGGGTTAAATAGAAACTAAGAGAAAGCCAGCTGTGTTCCTTTTAGATGACATCTTAGGTTTGAATCTCCCACCTTATGTGAGATAGCATAAAAAGGAAACTTTGTGGAGTTTACCATCAAGCTGAGAAACAAGATCTTGTTTTCAGAAGATCAACCTTTCTGCTTTTCCAGGAAGCAGAGTTGCTCTCGCATCATTGTCTTACCCATCATCTCCTCTGAAGAAAGGAGACAGAAACTAGTTTTACTGCTTAGTTTTGAGGGGTTTTTCTGCTTAGGTAGCCTCCTGCCTTTTTAGTGGGGTTCACAGGGGACAGCCTCTGTTTCCATCTTCACTCAAGCCTCCAGAGGTCTTTTGGATGTTCTCTGAATAATAGAAGAATAGGAATGATGTAAAACCAATTGCATATTATGCTTCTTGTCCCTCATCTAAGCATGAGTAAATATTGAGATTAGGAACACTGTTGACAGACGGTGGATTCAGTCTTTGTTAGTATCTTCAGGTATGCGAATGAAAGTGATGCAGAAAGATGACAGTGGGAGGAAAATGAAGACCACCTTGAAGTTCTTTATTTTTTTAAAGCATATGGAAGAGGCTGCTACTGAGCACTGAGGGGTAGAAAAATGACTAAAGCAGTTAAACAGGAGGCTGTTAGAAATTTGTGTTGTTAACAAAAACTTTTTAAAAGTCTTTCAACTAAAATAATGTCTGCTATATTATTTTTTAACTACATCCATTTGAGCATAGTGTAATACTTACACATTCATGTAGTGTAGCACTTGCACGTCTTGCTGAAATACAGAGGGTTTTTTTCACACTGAAAACATTCTTCATATTTATGTTAAATTGAGAAGCTGTATTTCATTTGAAAACATAATTAATGAGAAGCAGCAGCATTAATATTGTAATTTGGGGTAATACGTATTGCTTAGGGTCTTTAAAAGAATCTGCTTGACTGAACAGATTTTAACAAAACTGTGTGCCCTGTCTAAAATTCAAAGCTGGGAAATTCAGAAGGATTTGGGGATGCTAATAATTTGCCAGCAAAGTGCTGGTGATTAATTTTCATGTTAGTGTAATTTTAACATTTATGTTGTATTACTGGCTTCAAAACAATGTGATTGTATAATTGTAGCTTTAGAATGGCTTCTCTGTGTGCCTCTACTTAGGGAAGTAATGCAGTGCTGAGCTTTGGGTATAATAGGAGTTGTTATTATCAAATAAGTGCTCTTAATACGAGCGGTGCGGTGGGTTTTTTCCTCTGGTTTTTGAAAGGGCAATGCAGTCTTACCTGTCTGGTTCATTCTTTGAAGTAATACTTGATTTTAAGAGCTTCTGGTTCTGTTCCATGGAACTAACTTTTCAGGTATCCCGTGTTGTTTTTGTTCGTAGATACTCATGACAACATTGTATCCAGTTTCTTTTTTTACATCTGGCAGTCCTTTGCAGTAATTACTCTCCTCTGGCTTGGAGGTGTAATTGTAAAGAGGATAATGCAGCTGGAATGTCTGGAGCACCAAATGACAATGTTGTCATCAGGCTTGCATCATTCCCAGGAGATGCAGAAGTCCAGGCACAAACAAGGTCTCCTGATGAGAGTCAGCAGAGCTTTGGTGACTGCAAATTAGAGACCTTGTTGCTCACTTCCTAAGGATAACTTTCATGACACTGTGGAGTCTGTCTAAAGTTGAACGCAGATTAGTAACTAATCTGTAATTAGGAGACTGATAAATTGAATCTCTTCAGTAGGTGGTTATATTAGGCACAGGTTCATATAAGAAAGGGTGCTTGCTTTTTGGCGTCATTGAGCTGTTCTCAGTTGGCTCAGCTGTCTCGTGAAACCTTACCTGAAGCATCAGTGAGGAAAAGCAGAAAATTGTTGAATTTCTTCTGGGATTTATGACTAATTTAAGGGTCTACTTCGGAGGTCTCAGAGGAAGTTGGTTGCTTATACTCAGTATCAAGTATAATGCTTGTTTTCACTTCAACCCAAGTATCTTTGTCAAGAGAAATGGAAAGTTTTGCCAAGAGAAACTCCAGATATGACCAGGCCCTTTGATCTGTTGGTAAAAGTGTAAAATATTGTAAAAGAAGTTACATTTTTGGGGGGGAGGGGGTGTGCCTGGTAGTCTGAGGATCTTCTGTTGTCATCGGTTTGTTGTTTCTTTCTAATCAGAGTGATTTGCACTTGAGCTGCCAAATTCTTTGGCGTGGCTGAGAAGATATATTTGTGAAAGAAGTTACTGTCTGAGGTTGCACAGATAAATTTTTTTCTACCCAGAGATATCAGAAGTACTGTCCTTGTTAGGCACATATATGGATAGCAGGCCTGCTCACTTTAGAGTGATAAGAGGCGGAAGGTCCTTTTGAGGCCTTTAAGTTTCTCTTAATCTGGTCAAAGACAAAAAATGTATTCTGTGTTTTTATTCATGATCATCTTGTCCCATATTAATATCTGCCTTTATTAAAAATGCAGTCATTGATGTGCAACAGAGCAGGAGCCAAGTAAATGCAATGCAGAGAGGATTCAGTAATCATGGTGTCTGATTTTCACCTACTGGATCTCAGATTTGATGTTTTTTAGGACAGTCTCAAGCACGTCTGCAAGTTTACTTCTGTTTCCTCTTCTGCTATTAAGAGCATTAACTCTGCTTTAAGAGCAGAAACAGATTTTAAGGATGGGAATTCTATCTGTATCAATTATACAGAGAATGAGGCTTCTCTTTGCAAGGTTATCTGTAACGATAGCTGTTGTTTTTACTAGTAACAATGTTGAATAGTTTAGTAGTTATTATACTGGCTAGAGATGACACAGGATGGCCCATCGCATAACCAGAGCAATGGGATGGAACACGGGGAGCCCCAACTCTCACCCAGCAGCACTGTTTTTCATTTGGAGTTTGTGAGTCAGCGTCGTTGAAAGTTCACATAGTATAAAGGTGGTAGTCAGATACTTCAGAACAATGGTTCTAATGTAGGGCTCTACCAAATGCTCTTGTCTAAAAAGTTAATTAAGAAAACCAAATATATTGTCATTAGGTTTAAATTAACTGTGCAGGTGTTTGTGGCACTGGAGAAAAATTATCAAGCCTACAAATTGGGGGGAGGGAAGGAAGGTTTGAAGACAATAGGACCATGAGGTTTGGGGTCTGTTCTTATGTTAAGGTTAATTCTTTGCAGGCAAAAGCAGTTTTGGCCTCCGTTTGATTCCCTGTTTTGGAAAGTATATGAAAAGAGTGCTCAGAGTAAACATGTTTGAATTTAACATCTTGAGGAAATGAGAGCTTTGTGTAAATTCAGAGCAATAATTATAATGTTGCCGTGTTTTTTCCCACTTTTTTTTGCAGTAACATGGAAAACCCAGTAAGGTCTGTGCTTGATTGTGCAAAAGGCAGTCCTAATGATTCTTTATTTTAGAGAAACCTCTGAATGTTATCTGTGCAGATAGTACATAATTCTAAGACACACAAATCTTAGAACGTGTGTACCATACATTTTTCAAATTTGAACTAGAAACTCTATGTAAATGTTTATGGTGATATGATATTCCTGGAATACATGTCTGGTGTTGCTAAAGACCGTGGTTTTCTTTTTAGTTTGGCATCTGAGGACTGAAACCCTGATTTCAGTCTGTTTGGAGCTCTTTTAATCTCCAGGAAGAACATAGGGCCGATAGTTTTGCTTCAGACTGATAATCACTACGCCTATTCGTAGTGATAGTGACTGTTTGTTAGACTGGTTACTTGTGCTAGAATTTTTATGAGGAGCCATTTCAGAAAAGAAGAAACATACTTCTAACTTCCTATTTTCACTGAATTATAAAACAGCATCATAGTGTTATGTAGATTGAGTGGAGCCTTTGGAATTGATTTGGTCCAGTCCTGCTCAAAGCAGGGCCAGCTTCAAAGTCAGACATTGTTGCTCAGGGCCTTTTCCAATCGAGTTAAGAGCTTTCTGCAAGGGATGAGTTTCCTCGACTTTACTGTATAACTTGTTGCAGTGTTTTTCACCTCATGGTGAAAAATTTTTCCTTCCATTTAATTAGTGGTGCCCTGTCTGGTTTGAAGAAGGGAATCTTGCAGTCAATTAAAGTAAATCCAAAATACTGCAAAGTAAAATCTCAGAACAAAGCCTGAATTTCATGTTTTAGCTGGTATTGCCTTACGATATTGTCTGTGTCTTAGAATTGCTTCAACTAATCTGCCTGTCTGCCTTAAGTATCAGTGTAAATTGTCTATTGATTTAGAAGGATAGAATACCCTTATTTTCCATTGCTGATATTTCACTGTATTTTCTAGGCACAGATAAAGTCGCTTCACTTTCGTTTTTTCATAGCTGTAGTGAAATTCTTCCTTTTGGGGTCCATGTAGGCCCCAGTCTGCTGATAGCTGTTATAAGATCCTTGTAACGCCTGCTACAATGTATTTAAAATTACTAGGTTTTGCCTTTTTAACCCAGAGTATTTGAATTGGCTTCCAGAAATGTAGTTCTAAATTCTAGAGGCTTTCTTTTCAAATTTCAACTTAATGGTTGGTTTTGGGGTAAAAGGTGTAGGAGGGGAGGTTCCCAGGTACAGGCACTTTTTCACCTTCGGTAATAAGGTTTTGCCATAAAATAAAAGTGTTAGCTTAATGTCTATAAAAGCAGGGTTCATATTCGTAAATAACAAGTAATGATACTGTACATAATATTTCATTTTATATGCTTATGTATTTCAGGGGGTTTGTATTTACTTTTAATGTATTAAATAGATTGTTATTAATCACAGAGTTAAATGACTTGAGATAATCAAAATTATTTACTACTTGCCTACCATTCTTGCATTACTTCTTGTGAGTCTGTGTAACCACCCGGCTAATATATAGAATCTTTTTGTTGAGATTAAAATTAGTGGCATATTTGATTTTATTTTTTTATTTATTTTTCATTAATCTTTCAGAATGATTGACTGGTTGTCCTGGCCTCTGGCTCAGCATGTGGAAACATGGGTGATTGCACTGCTGAAAGGGCTGGCCGCAGTCCAGAAATTTACCATCCTCATCGATGTCACTCTGCTTAAAATTGAATTGGTATGTTGGAAAAGAACATCCAAAATTGAAGGAGGGGGAAAGGAATTTCTCACAGCTATGCATCTTTTGTAGCATCTTTTGTATTGCAACAGATATTATCTTATTATTCTGCAAAGATGATATAAACGTATCTATAGCTTTCATGTAATAATGATAAATGTATCTGTAGATAATGGTAAGTATCTATAGCTTTCATGTAATGATAATTTGCATGTAATTGTTCTCTGTATCAAATGGTTGTGGACTTGCAGATCTGTTTACATTTTTATTGAAATGTCACTTTCTAGATTTACTGAAATTAATGTGGGTTGGTTTTTTTAGGTCTTTAATCGACTTTGGTTTCCTCTAGTGAGGCCTGGTGCCCTTGCTGTCCTTTCCCACATGTTACTTAGTTTTCAGCATTCTCCAGAAGCTTTTCATTTGGTAAGTTACTAAATAAATGGTTTTCAGTTCTTTGAAATGTCATTCACACGTGATTCCTAAAGTGGGTGTAAAGAATAAGAGAGTTGATGCACTTTGATTTCCTCTTTGTTTCAAGGTTCCAGAATCAAATTTCTGTGGTTCACAGATCATTAGACTTTCTAACTTTCAGATTCAACCACTTAATCTGTAACTGGAAATAAGTATTGTTCTTCCTGGTATGTACATATTTCTGGCAGTGGTGTCTGGGCATTGCATTCTATCTTTGACCATGTACTTCTGGAAATCCATTTTATGTGGTGTGAAGTCTATTGATAAAGTTGCCTGCAAGTAGACTTTCAAGCAAAACTATTTGGGGAAAACAGATAACCAATTATCTGCTATGTATAACCTAGTCCCCCTGGATAGGTGCATGAGACCAAGTAGTACTTCACTTTAAGAAAGCTACGCTATCTATGTTTTGACTTACATACAGGCAGACTGAAGGATACTTTTAATGGCTGCTCTTCAGAATGCAGTTCAGCAGTTAAAGTGGTAGATACTAGCATATGATGGTGACTGTTGGTGTTAGTACAGCAAGATGTGTATTGCCTTCTCTGTTTCCATGCTCCGTGTTTAGTTTAAAGTTTAAGTGAAATATGGGTCTTTCACAGTTAACCATAGTAACAGCCTGGCACACTGTTTCTCTAAGCTGTCCCCGAGGCTCTTAGGCTTTAAGGGATTACAAATCCTTTGATTAGTGTCAGAGTGATTGACTTATGCCTGTTACAGTGGTTTTTATGATAAAAAATCTGAAATTTCTCTCTCCTCCCTCTGCAGCCCTAATCTTGGCCTAGGATAGAAATTTGAGTAACATGAAAGAAACAAGTAGCTGTGAATGTTCTCAAAATGTAAATATTTCATGTATTTACTGTCTTGCTTTTCTTTGTTACTGAGAAAGACAAAACATTCATGAGAAAAATGTAAGATATGGGAAGGCTTGTTCTAGAAATAGGTGTTTACTTTAACAAGGAAAATTTCTCCCGTAGACTGCATGCAGTACTGCAAAGATCTTGTTTTCAGGACTTCATCGTAACCATTTTCTCATCCATTTTAAACAACCTTCTTCACTATCATTTTTTGAGCTACTTGCTGTCATTTTGTATCCTATAATAGTTTCCTGCACTTAAACTACTTGTTTACTTTTTATAATAAATGGTCTGAATGTAAAATGCTTAAATGCACATTTGATAAATATAAATTAATTTATTTTGCAATGCATCTGAGTTAACATTCCCCTTCCCTATGCATGAGCGTTGTTAGTGTAAATGACTTGGGTTTTTTATAAAAGATAAACACTCTGTCTTGCACTTATGATGTAGAACTTATGATGAATACTGTGGAATTTTAAAATCTACTGACACATAAAATTTTAATTCAACCTCAAGCTGGAAGTGACACTTCTGTATGCATTCAGAGTGTAACTTTCAGTATTATGCAGCATGCTGTAAGAATTTGGCTCTCAATTGTACTTTTTTTCTTCTTCGCATTTGCTTTGTCTGGGCAGAATTATATCTCAGATCTTCTTTGTACAAATCTCATTCTTGGAGCTCAATAGTTACTTTCTCATTGCTGTGTACCCACTTTTATAAAAGGAAAGAGGTAGATTCTTCATTGTAACTTTCACTGTTGACTCTGTAGCACATTGAACACTTAATCTTGGTGGTTTGGGTTCTTAAACAGTGGATACCTTGCTTACTAAAACTTTGTTTGTCCTTATGCTTAGAGAACAACTTGCATTTGAAAAAGCAACAAATGAGTGTTTTGCCCCTGGCCCCTTTTATTTTGGTGGTTTGAAGTATATTAATTCTTGTAATTGATATACTTTCCGAAAATTATGATATTCTTATAATTTCTGTTCTGTATTTCATATCTGTACTACCAAACAATTTGTAAGCTACTTTGTGATGAGATATTACTCCATCCTCTGTCACAGTTTATCCATTTTGATTACTTGCACACAGAGGTGTGCAAAATACTTTGGTTCACAGTTAGAAGTCCCTACTCTTCGGGACTGTGTTGAACTAACCTGCTTGATGTTTTAAGACTAATGTAAAAAGTCTCATGCATTTAAAAATACAGGCAGAGCTGCACTGAAGAAGGGGAAGGAAGTGGAGTAAACACTTCCGATTTATACCCAATTTAAAATAGTAATGAATCTGAACTCATTCTCAAATAGATTACCGTATCTGTGGTAAGCTTTTTTTTTTAGCTCATAGTAAGTTATTGTCTTGGTTTCTTGAGCCTAGGTCCCTCACTAGGTGGAGCTGTGAGCCAGTTTCAGCCTTGTAAACTGAAATAGCATGAATATATTCATTGGCTTTGGATCCCAAGCATTAGATTCTGTTTAAGGAAAATTGAGAGGTTTGTTTTAAAAACTATATCCATGAAATTAGAACAGGATGCTGCACTGTTAGTGGTGGCACAAAAGCAAAATGTTTGCTGTTATTACCCTTAATAAGATGAGTACTTTGGATGCTTGACCATTTAAAATCTTAACATGCATTTTCTAAGTTCATGAAGTTCCAAAACTTGATATGTGAGCTAAAGAGAGCACTGAATAATTAATTGTGCTGTTTGAAAATTGTCATGAGTAAAGAATAATGCATGTTTTTCAAGTCGTTGTTTCTCAACTGCTTCTTATTTAAGAACAAGAGGTCCTCTGTCATTTACCACCTGTAAAACAGTGAAGTTGTTTGTAGAACAAAAAAAAAATTGAACAATGTAATTAACACCCTTTTTTGTTTTGTTGCTTTCCCATTCAGATTGTCCCACATGTGGTCAGTTTAGTTCACTCCTTCAAAAGAGATGGTTTACCTTCCAGTACTGCCTTTTTGATGCAGCTGACCGAGTTGATACACTGTATGATGTATCATTATTCAGGATTTCCAGAGCTCTATGAACCCATCCTGGAAGCTGTTAAGGTATATTAGGAATATTAAGAGGGTGGAATGTTTTTGTTTTGTTTTCCCAGAAATGAAAGCTGTAACCCATAGATCTAAATTCTTTAGAACTCCTGCTAGGAGAAGAGAGCTAACCGTGTAATCTAATGTCAATTTTAACTGTATTTGGAATATGCTAGAAAAAATGTCCTGAGTGTCAATGATATGATTATAGACAGGCTTTAAGAAAAGCCTGAAATGTGATCCTTTATTAAAAGTACAATCTAATTTCTTAAGCCTTATGTAAGTATTAATATACTTTTGTGAGGTTTATTCTAGGCATTTCATTTCAATCCAATCTAGAAACTGTAACTCTTCAAGTATAAGTTCAGAGCACTGATAGTATTGAAGAGAAGTAGGTTCTGAAGGAGCACTTGGCATGGTGTTATCTCCAAAACACCATTATTAAACACTACATCTTAATACTGCAATCAGTATTGCATGTCTCTGTGAGTAAAGGAACCTGGCCTATGCTGTTTCAAAGCAAAACTTGGCTTTTTTAGATAAATAAGTGTAATGCACTTAAAATAAAAAATAAATTAAAAAAAAAAAAAAACAAACAAACAAGAACAAAACAACAAAAACACCCCCAAACAAATAAATTTGAGAAAGCTTACAAAATGAAAAAAAACCCCCACCCAACTCTCAGGTATTACTGCCTGATTTTATAGCAGTAGTATTGCAGTTAACTGTTTTGATGCTTAAAAAGCCCCTATGAATTTAATTCCAAGTATTCTGGACTTTATCTGGACTTTATTCTGTCAATCTTATATTTTGATTTGACAGAGCAGGAATGTATTTCTAGCAGAATAGAGGATGCGTTCAGGATCTATTAAAGCTTGAAATTTGAGGTGGTTTTTGGTGGCAGAAAGGATTCTATGAATATGCAGCTCAAAGGTGACCACCAACCCCTTATTCCTGCAATTTGAGAGTTGAGTAAAAACAGCTTTAAAGAAGAGGGCTTGCAGGGGGCAGGGGTTGTATCTTCTAGGCTGTCAGGAATATCAAGACCCTGAAGGAGAATATGGGAGCAAGTGAAGATATAAGACTGCTGAATGGCAGGACCTATTATAAAAACAAATACAAAAGCCTATTAAGTGTGTTAAATGTTTCTCTTGTAGGATATGCCCAAACCCACTGAAGAGAAGATTAAGTTGATTCTCAGTCAGAGTGCCTGGACTTCTCAATCCAGTTCTTTGCCATCTTGTTTATCTAGACTTTCTGGGAAATCTGAAACTGGGAAGACTGGTCTAATTAATCTAGGAAATACGTGCTACATGAACAGTGTTATTCAGGCACTTTTTATGGCTACAGAGTAAGTCGTTTTTAACTGCTCTTTTCATTGCAAATTAACTGTCGCAGTTGTTGCGTTCTTGCTTTTCACAGAATATTAACGTGTCCTGGGCTGTCTCAGCTTGCTAGAGCTGAGTGGGTTTCTTTGCACTCAGTTACTGATTGCTTTGTGGAAGTCCAGCTCTGAAACTGCAATTTTAGCCATTAAAAATCCTCATCCTTCTGTCCAGTGTCAAAAGACAAGTCCCTCTTTCCTCACTGTCCTTGCTCCTTTCAGAACTGTAAAAGTTTATGGCGATGCTTTTATTATAATCTCAAAGCTATTGGAAAAAAAATTTTGCCTCTCTATAGCCCATTCTTACACATTTAAATGTTTAAAGAAGTAGGGTTTTTGCAGTGTTAGTTCCTACTGTACAGTGATTTTGCATCTGCACTAGAACAGAATCCAGGTATTGAAGGGAAGTGTTACAAGTTTTGTTTTTTTCAACTTGAAGTAATTATTTGAGCTGGAATGATAACTGCATTGTTAGAAATCTAGTATCCAAACTAATGTCTGTCTTTTTTTTTCCAGTTTCAGAAGACATGTTTTATCTCTGAATCTAAATGGGTGTAATTCACTGATGAGAAAATTGCAGCATCTTTTTGCATTTTTGGCCCATACCCAGGTATGTCAGTTAATTTTATCTGCTGTTTTATAAGCCTAGATGGATATACCAAAATTTAGGAACCAACAATGCTATGGGAGTCCTCTTGAGTATATTAAAAATACAGATATACTGGATTTGTAGGAGAATGAGCCTGCCTCCAAATGTTTAGATGGTGTGGATGGACTTAGAGAAATCTATATTTCATAAGTGGAATGTTTTGACATTGTTGTTTTTATAAATGGGCAGTAACAGCTTTTCTTTGAGAAGCCAAGATGAAAAAAACAAATAAGACCTGACTTGATATATAAGCTGACTTTATGTAACTTTCTAGGATAAATTGTGACTTTCTGCAGTGATTTTTACACTAGATTTTATTGTAGTTCAAATTCTAAAGTGAATTTTATTAAATGTGCAGAATATTTTGCTAGTGCTAGAAAGAGATAAGACACTTCTGTTTAATAACAAAAAACTTGTTGTGAAGGGAATGAGACTGGATCACCTTAAAAATAAATTGGTACTTATGAAATATGGGTGGTGTTCTGAAGAAAGAAAACATTTTTAAGCTTGCCAGCAAGAACAGTAACTGCTATTACGCATAACATCTGGTTACACTTACTACACGTTTAATATTTGCCTGGAGGATCTTCTACTTTTATCTTTGTACTACAGGTGATTACTACAAAATTAACGGCGCTCTCTTCCTGTGATTAAGTGGTTTAAATGTTTGTGTACTATGTTTCATACAGTTCCTCTAGAATAATGTAGTCCAAAGTTCAGTGGTCAATATCAAAATAATATAACCAATTTTTAAAGTAGTTCTTATGTAACCTTGTCTGTCCCTCTCTTACGTGAACAGAGGGAGGCATATGCTCCTAGAATTTTCTTTGAGGCTTCCAGACCACCATGGTTCACCCCTCGATCCCAGCAGGATTGCTCAGAATATCTCAGATTCCTGCTAGACAGGTACAGTTATTGTGCCATTAATGGGAATGAGTCTATGGTCTTATCACATAATGTTAAACTCTTAAGAGCAGTCACGTAGCAGTTCCACTGCATGAGTGGGGACCAGGAATTCTGGGCCTCATTCCTGGATGTCTCTGTTTTATCTGTATGGTCTATGAAACACTTTCCTTCATGGGTTTAATCTGTGGTAAAGTCTGGATACCATCTTGTATTTGCATCATTTAAAGCAGGTTATAGTGGTAGTAATGTTCCATTTTTACAAATCTAAACTTGGGTGTTACGTTAGAGTCAAAATCAAAGTGAGTGCTGAAAGCAGTTTAGTCGTGCATCTGGAATTTCGTGTTGGTGGAGACAGCTATATGTCACACGGGTCAGATAAGTCATGAAGAGATGTACGTGCATTTACAACCAGTTTAATAAACAAGCAAATTAACTGTGGCACAGATAAAACAAAACTAACCTAAATTTATTAGTAGCCCTCTTTAATTTTAGCTTGCTGAAATGTGGCTTAAACAAGATTGCTTTATGACACATTTGACTTCTGGAGAAGTTTATCTCAATAGTGAAACAGTGTTCTCTTTCCCCCACTCCCCACCCCTGCCGCCTCCTCCCTTCTTGGGCTTCTTTTTTGGTTTGGTTTTTCTTGCTGTAGTTTCTTAACTTTCTTGGCTACGAAATCCTGACCTTTTCTTTGGAAATAGTCTGGCACCAGATAAATAGCTACTTGTTCTCTTACAAAATCTGACATACAGAACCAGTCAACTGGAGAACTGATTTATTAAGATAATGTAATGATAAATAATAAAAACGTTGTTTGTTAGGTTTTTAATACTTGCCATTTCTCTCAGTATATCCATTGTGTTCTGTTATATATGATGAAACCCACATTAAATTCATTTTTGCTTCTCATACTCACGTGTATGGTTCAGCTTGCTTATATGAAAAATATCACATAGCTTTTTTTAATGTAAGACAGTTCTAGCCACTTAACCATCTATATATTTTTTAGCATAACTGGAAAGAAAGTCTGAAATGGGGCAGCAATATTTGTTTGGAAAATAGGACAGCTACTTGGATTTATTTTTCTTTGTCTTCAGGCTGCATGAAGAAGAGAGAACCTTGAAAGCATTGTCTTCAGCAAAGACTTCTGAAAGTATAATGAATGAAGAGTCCCAGACACAAGAAGCTGTCCATAAAGCGCAAGTATTTGCTGAAGCAGCTTGTATGGGAAGTGAAGAAAGAACTCTGATAGAGAAGATGTTTGGAGGAAAATTGAAGACTACTATATGCTGTTTGAACTGCAAAAGTATGTCTCAAAAGGAAGAAGCTTTCACAGATCTCTCTCTGGCTTTCTGTCCTCCAACTTCCTTGGAGAACGTCAGCCCAAAATGTATGGAACGTTCTGAAGTGAAAGATGGCTGTGTGGTGCAAACTAATACTTTAGCAACTAGTCCTGCTGGAGAAACATCTCTCAATAATTTGGAAGTAAATGGTGGATGTGACACAATAATGAATGAAGGAACCACAAAAGATTTTTCTACTGAGCCAAACTCTGAGAATACCACAAATTCTGAACTCAACAAAGGTCAAGATAATAGGGATATGTCTCAGAGGCTAGTAGGTAAAAACACCCTGTCAGTTACAGACTTACTGAATTATTTTCTGGCACCTGAGATCCTCAGTGGAGACAATAAGTATTATTGTGAAAAGTGTGCCTCTCTACAGAATGCTGAGAAAACTATGCAAATCATTGAGGAACCTGAATACCTCATTCTCACCCTTTTGAGATTTTCATATGATCCAAAGTGTCATATAAGGCGCAAAATTTTGGACAATGTGTCTCTGCCACTTGTTTTGGAACTGCCAGTCAAAAGAGCAACACCCCCTCTAGCTGTAGTTTCAGGAGGTTGGTCTGTTGGTGTTGAGATTTCTGATATTGGAGAAAATCTTGCTAAAAAACTGAAGCCCTCAGGTGCTGATGAAGTGACTTGCCCACAATTGGTGCCCTACGTGTTAAGTTCTGTGGTGGTGCATTCTGGTGTATCCTCTGAAAGTGGACATTATTATTCATATGCTAGAAATGTTACTGGGTCAGGACCTTCAGGACTCTGCCACCAGTCTACAGCTCTTTCTTTAGTTTCTCCTCAGGATAAGTTGTTGACAGAGGAGAGTCCTTGTACTGTTGTAGAAAATGAACTGGACACTGAGGTGCCAAGAGAATGGTTTCTTTTCAATGACAGCAGAGTGACATTTACCTCATTTCAGTCAGTCCAGAAAATTACCAGTAGATTTCCAAAGGACACTGCTTATGTTCTGTTTTACAAAAAACAAAATAGCACCTGTGGCTTCAACACCAGTTCGGCAAATGGACTCTGGATAAATGGAGACCCTCCCCTACAAAAAGACCTCATGGATGCAATTACAAAAGATAACAAACTGTACTTGCAGGTAAGATGGAAATTGTGTACGAAGAGTGGTCTTAAAACTGACAAGAGACAGTCTAAAAGAAAGAAGTTGTTAGCTTTTAAATATTCTGGTATGTTAACCTTATAAATCATCAATCTTGCATCCATCTTCATATGGCTAGACAGGTTATCTAGTAAGGTTGCTCCCGTTAGATGGGAAGAAAAGTGGCTTAAACTCATTTCAGATTAAATTTTTATGGAGATGCTTGCATAGGTCATTTAACCACTTGTAATTCTATGCAGGAGAGACTTCTCAAACGGTTCTAATTTTCATTGTCTTTAATAAATTACGAGAGTAGCTAAAGTATGCTCAAAAACTTCTTAGTGCTGTTCTTACTAGCGCACTTTGATTTGGAGTGAAGTTTTCTTTATACAACTCTTCTTACCCAAATGCTAGAACCACTGAAATGAAGACCAGATGCTAATAACTAGATTCTGTTCGTCCATTGCTACCCATTCTGCCTCGTTCTGTGGGACCAGCCACTGCTAGCTGCACATTCCCTATGCTCCAAGAAATTCATCTAGCTGTAGTAGCCTCTTCCATATCTCTTACAAAAGCCCCACTGTTGTCCACATTTTGATATGGTTTGCTTTGAGTGTTGCTGCTACGTTTGGATGGTGCAACAGTAAAAGTGTGTTTTGCTGTGTGCTCTTTGATAGGTTAAGCTGTTCCTGTTAGAGTTCTAGGTCTACTCAAATTAGAAAAACTAGGTAAAGTCAAATTAGAAAAGAACAGCTAGATCTCACTGTGAAAAACTGGTTATAATAGCTGCAGGTATTTTACAAACATAAACAGGAGAACCAAGAGCTTAAGTTGCAACTCTGCTGCTATTTTCAGGCTGCATGATTAAAGCGTTTGTCCTAACCATCTCTGTTTATATGTCACCTCTCTTCTTGACTGTACAGGGTAGCACAAAACGTGGCTTCTTTAGCAGCAATCTCAGATCATAGAATCATAGGATAGTTTGAATGGGAAGGGACCTTTTAAAGGTCATCTAGTCCAATGCCCCCCACAGTGAGCAGGGACATCTTCCACTAAATCAGGTTGCTCAGAGCCCTGTCCAACCTGGCCTTGATTGCTTCCAGGAGGGGGCATCTACCACCTCTCTGGGCAACCTATTCCATTATTTCACCACCCTCTTTGCAAGAAGTTAGTCACTTGGTGCATATACACAAAAACTTCTTTTCGATAATCTTCCAGACTAAAGATTTCTTTACAGAACATGTAGCTGAAGTTATGTAAAGCATACACTTTCTCTCACAGCTTCCAAGTGAAAGCCAAGTTAGTAGTTTCTTGAAAACCTTTCCTTTACAATTCAAAGAAAAAAGAAATATAGTCTTCTCAAAATGAAAAAAAGATTTCCAAGTATATAGTTTTGGTTTGGGTTTAGTTGTTCCGTTCTTTTTTAAAATTTATTATCTTTTACTGACCTTTCAATTTTGGATTCTTCAGTATTGGCTTTCTTTGTAGTGCTCTACTAATCTCAAATTTTTGAGACCCTATCCTTTTCTCAATTTAAATGAGGCTGATTAGAAATGCTCAGTTACTGTTCTTCTCAAATTGATACCAATGTTGTGATTCACTGAATTAGGTGGTTGTATTTTTGAGAAGTCACATTTCATTGTTGTTCAGAGTTCTAAACTAGTATTTTCCTGTTAAGAATATACTTTTCTGTCCTTAGAAGCCTTTACTTCTTAGAAGAAACATTCCAAAAAATGTCCAGCTTACTACTTTTGTTTTACTATTGCATACCAGTTTACCACATGGTTAACTAAAATGTTTTCACTTTAAATAACAGAATCTGCAATATGGGTAGCTCCCACTCCAGTGAAAACAAATTAAAAATCCCATTCTGGGAACAAGTGGAAAGTGGTGGGGGATATTCTGCATTATTCTTAGCCCAGAGAACTGTGTTGACTATCAAGTTTTACTTACCTGATTTACTGTTTGTTGGGATAAACATAATCAGCCTGAAAACATTCGATATTTTTTAACAAGGATATTTCTTGCAAAAATGGTAGTGCTGTATGCTATACTAGAACAATTTAATGTAAGTTAATATTAATCAAGTCAATATATGCCTTGAGAGAAGAAAGAAACGTGCTCATTTAGCATGAAGTACTGGACAGGACTAAAACATGAAAGATCTTCGACTGCTAAATAATTTCACTTTTAGCATTGAAGACACAAATAGTGTGTCTTAGTTTTTAGGTTTTTAATACTAATACTCTCTCAAGAAACTTTAATAATTGATAATTTGATCACTGCTCTGTATTTCTCTTGTGTCTGCATATATGGAGATATACCTTCCACCCATTATAGAAAATGTTTGGTACATGGTAGCAATGAAGTTAAGATCGGGACTGAGGTTTATCCTAGTCTCAGTGTGTTATGGCTGCTTCTGAACAGTATTTCTAAGCGGTTGACAAAAGCTGTGCTTGCAGGTCATTTACACTCTGTACCAACCGTGATGCGCATCTCCAGAGCTGTGAGAGTTATCCCTTGCACCTAAATCATGTGCAAGGTAGTGTTGCTGCTGTTTGTAGTAGTGCCCTCCTCTGGGCTTGTCCCCTCTCAGTAAAGGAAGCCTAGTGACAGAACAGTCATACTGTTGCTAACAGTATTGTGAAAGGTATGTAACAGAAGACGTACATGAAGTAATTCAGCTGCGTAGCTATGCCAAAACCTCGTGCTATCCAGTAACTGCAGTAAGGCAAACTAAAATAAATAGTGTTTCTAGCTAAATCTGACAAAAAAACTCTTAGCTGTAAAACTGTAGTGTTCTTTTTGTCTACAATTTTAAGGTTTCTATTTAATGCAGCATACTCCACAAACCTATTGTTGGTGTCTATATTCTTTTGTAGTACAGTTTGTTAGGTAAAACTCAGCTGCTGGGGTTTAAGAGATATAAAGTTGCCAGAAAACAGTTCCTGGAGGGGTGAAAATGGAGGAGGGAGTAAGGAAAACTCCATTTTGGGTTTGGTACTGTCCTGTACTAAAACAAATACTTTTCTGTAATATTTTACAAAAAAAAAAGAAAAACCAGCCCAGGTACAGTGTAGTGAGTTTCCCACTGTTTGGTTTTGAGAAGAAATTCTGTTCTAAACCAAACAGTTTTGCAGTGTAGTTTTTCAACTAAAGAGGCTATTTATACCAGGCTTGCTATTTCAATCAAAATTTTCTGTTGATTTCTGGTACTAGAAGTGAGTTCTTCATATTCCCTTGTTACTCCTAGTAAATTTACTTAGTTGTTGACATGTCTTACAGTTAGCAGATATTCACATATTGTGGGAGATAGCATAATACTGTCTTTCAGTAATATGGCCAGCACATCTGTGTAGACAATGTCCTCCAAATATCTTTTATATAATTTTGGAAATGAGTATGCATTTCAGTCCTTAGTAGTGTAAAATAGTTTCAAACTTAGGCTGTGTTTTTCCAGGAGGGCAGAGTAATTCAAACCCACAAGTACTATTTTTATCAGCTGTGAAAGTACATGGACAAGACTAAGTGCTTTCATGGTAGTATAATACAGTCTTCCAGGTTCTTGGCTCTGTTCCTTGCTTTCACCAGGAGGTGGAGAAGGAAAGGAACAATTCAAGGTGACCCATGTAATGACTAAAACCCTGTTAAAATTTCCTCCCATTTGCCTTTAGGGAGGTATGTAGTGATGAAGTGTCATGTGAAAGAGGCTATCGCTATGAGCCTTAGCACCTGAATACTTTCATTTTCTTTCCTTAGGAAATACAGCTTGTACAGGTCTGCTGTCTTTTTCTTGAGAGTCTTCCAGAGCCCAACACCTGCCTTCCCTCCCTCAAATTTTGAAGCTCTTGGTCAATTTGAGGAGGGGATACTAAATGCCCTTAGTATATCCCTTTCTCAGTTGCTGCAAGGTTTGTAGAACTAGTTGGCCAGAGGCAAGATAGTGTATGATATCTTTTAATGAGGAAAAGGCCTGTGCTCGTCCCTTTCGTAGATGTCTGAGAAGCCACAGGGGTGTTCAGCTGAAAAAGCAGCTGGCAGGAGGCTGTGCTTGCTTCTTCCTGCTACTTGTGCAGGTACTTCTTCCAGCAGCTGAGTCTGATTTTATGGAGTGCTTGAGAGTTCCTGAGACTTACTAATGTTAAAACAGAGTTAGCATAGTAATAACACTTGAAAGTTTAAAAGCTCACTGAATGGAAACTAAATAGCTTGTCCATCTTTTTGCCTTTTAACTGAGTACATTGTTACTCTGTGCAGTTGAGTGGGATAAAAAAGTGTCTTTTAAATAATTAACATTGATGTAATGGTCTTGCCTTTCTATTTGGCAACCAAGAACAATGGCATCTTAAAATTGCTGGGATGAAAATTCATGTGAAACATACATCAAAAACTAATGTTCTGTTAGCTTATGATCAGCAGTTGAATTCTTTAGTAACATCCCATGTTGCTAAAAAATGTGATTTTAGCATAAACTTAAATGGGTTTAATTACGATTCACATATAGTTAGACGTTCGACGGAACTGTACATCTCAGATTGGCTGTGGGTGCTCAACTTGAGGTTCAACAAAGCCATTCAGACTTAGGAGTCCAGAAGTTAGTGATGTTGCTTCAAAAGCTGTTTAAAAATTTGCTAGAAATAAGCTGCTTCAAGGACTTGAGGTTGTCTTGGTTTTTTTTGTTTTTTCAAACTGTCTTTATCCTTTCATTGCAGGAGCAAGAGCTTAGTGCTCGAACACAAGCACTTCAAGCTGCCTCAGCCTCCTGCTCTTTCCGACCCAATGGATTTGATGACAACGACCCCCCGGGAAGTTGTGGCCCCGCAGGTGGAGGAGGAGGGGGTGGGTTCAGTACTGTTGGTAGATTAGTCTTTTGACTATGAAGACAACCTGGAATACACTGGTTCCAAAGCAGCCCAGTACTGCTGAGGACAACTAAAATAATGAACTTTGTCGGATATTGTACCAAGTTTTGAGACTTGATCCTTGTTCAAAAGCAAATGTTGGGGTTTTTTTGGTTATGTTTTATTTGAAATAAATAAGCGCATAATGGAAAAAAACTACCTCTTAAAAATTCAGTTGCTTTTATAGTAAGAGCTTGCCCGAAAGACAGAAAATGGAGATTTTTAAGTAGTTTCTAATGACGCTGCATTAAACTGAACAAACGCATTTACATGAGTTTCTACTGTCCTCATCCACCGAATGAAGAAAGTTTATTTTTTACTCTGATGGTATTGCTTTATGTGGAAATCCTTTCAGGTGGGCTCAACTGCATACATAGTTTCTCACCCCCAGCTTATTTTCAAATCCAGTACCTTTATGGATTTCCAGAGATGATGCAATTTATAATGAAGGCAATAACTTAAATGTGACATGATACACACCTTTCCAGATGAAAAATATTCAATGTATTTCCAGTGTAAATGTAAAGAAGAAGAAATAATTTATAAATATTTGCTAAGTTGTTTTCCAAAAAAAGTGCATGTTCTGTAGGAACAATGTTTTTAAATAGAAATTGTTAACTTTGTAGCATTTATAATTGTTTTGAGGATTTTAAAATTATTTCAGGGAATATATCTGCTGTGTATTGGAAAGGAAGAGATTCTGTATGTGCCTTGCAGTACTGTAATTTAAAACAAACTTTCTGAGGCTGCAGAAAAGGGGAAAAATGTTAGTAGTCTATTTTTTTTTTCAGTATTAGAAATCAGTACATTTATAGAAAGCTATTAGGTTTCCAGAAGTAAAAATCTGGTAGTTTGAACTGCAGTGTGTTGCCCGTTATTTTTTGATTTAAAAAAAATACATACCTAGCGATGTGGCCTGTATTGCTAAGAAAAAGCTGGTCATAAGTACTGAGATGTGTTTGTGAAATCACAGAGAGGCTGCCTGTATTGATACTTGCTGAGGATCTGTGCTTCTAAGAGTCCTTTGAATTTTTGCCTTCTGATTTTGCTGGTAGTGAGAGATTTCTGGTGCGTTCAAGTTTTAACTGTCTGCAGAAGACCAAAATGGTGCTGTCTATGGAGCAGTGTTTGCTTGCCGCTTATGGCAGCAGAGGATAGGGATCCACTCTTAAGTCTTGGCAGAAATAGCAACTTTGGTTTTGATGTGCAATGAGGGTAACAGAAGTAAAGGAGTTACACTGTAGAGTCTGGTGATTAATTTTTAACTTGAATTATAGTGAAGTGTAAATTTATGTAAAGTATTTTTACAAAATTCTGCACTGTTTTACTGTGTTTTTATATTCTACTAGGTGACAAAGTGCATCCTTAAAAAGCATGCAAACCTGGCAGGTGTTAGCTTAACTGTACAAAATAAACACATTTCTTAGAAAATGCCTTTAAAAAGCATAAAGTGGAGAAAATTAATCTTGTTCGTATGTTATCAAATATATGGAGATTAGTCTGAAAGGTAACTTAGCTCGCAAGCTATTTTTATATTATCACTAAAACTATGCTAGTTGCTCTGCTATAGCTTCATATGTTACTGCTCTAGAAAGCTAGAGCAGCTCACTTGCATTTTTTAATAGTTTCAAAGCTTTGATTTGACCATTTGTAGTACCTCGGCTTTGACCTACACTTTCATTGCTATCTCAGTTGTAGGTCTCTGAACCAGGGGTTCAGCTGTGGAAATGTGGAATGTTATGAGACTAGTGTGAGGAACGTTCTCATTTCATTGTACTTGGACGAGGTTTTCTTGAAAGTTCCCTTTGCCTTCAAATTCTGTAACTTTAAGAGGGTTTTTTATTTCCTTTTAGGCTTCTCAGCCAGTTAGCTCTGATTTTAAAATGTTTTGTGTGACAGGTTAACTTGGCTTTTCTCTCCCAAACTATGAGGATACACTAAAATGCTGTCTCCTGTTTGCGTTATAGTGGGAGTATTTTGTGTCTGTATCAATTTACTGTTCATTTTAAAATGCTAGTAAGTAGAAGCAGGGGCAAGTGTTTTTACTCTATATGAAATCATAATTTTGTAAAGGTCAGTTTTGTTTTTATGATCTAACAGTAAAAATACAAATCATGTAGCCTACCTAAAAATAACAGGCAGTATGAGTTTTGTATACCTATTGTCCTATATTTATTTCATGAGCTCTTAGAAGACTTTCTACACCCTTGTTTGCCTGTTCTAAATTAAGTGTTAAATATGGAAATTTTATGAGAGTAATGCCAATAGGGTTGGATCTCCTTAGGTATAAAATGATGGTATGTCTCAAACTGAAAATGACTTTTCTTTCGCCTTGTTGACTTCTGTTGACACAGTTACTTTGGGTTTTACACGTAGATTTTAAAACTCAGAATACCTATTTGCAAGTCTGCTTGACAACCACCATGGGCTGATTCATACCTAACTTGGAAGGTTTCAATAAAACTAGTGGAAGTGAGAAAGTATTTCACACTCTAAAATGTACACCTTTTTTGATTGTTTACAGTATTGCATGCTCCTATGTTCTGGACATAATGTGAGAGAACAATGTACATATGGTACTTCGATTTCTGTTGCCTGTGAATGAATCCTGGATGATTTGTTTATTGATCTTTTTGGCTCCATTCTTAATCTGTTTTCTATCTAAGCTGAATTAGTGGAAAGATGCAAAATACTGTTTCTGAAGCTTAGGGTTCTTTATTGTTTCCTTTCGTGAAAGATACACTATTGTACCAAACTCGAGGACGGTATATCTTTTAAAATCATATTTCCCTTTAATGAGACAGATCATGTTTTGGACTTTCTTTTAACGGTCAGTGGAGTTGTATTACCTTTCTTCCATACAGTTAATCTTGTACATTTTTTTCATGTAGAGCATTATAGTGGATTGCTGTGAATATCACCCCTGTAACAAGTGATTACAGTATCTACAAGCCCATTTATCCAGGATGAGGAGAGAAAAGGCTTCTTTAGCTAGCTGAACAAATGACACCGCCTGGCTAGCTCTTTTTCCTTCCTTTTTTTTTCTGCCTTGTTCCCTGCTCTGGAATGTTAAAATATTTTATTGTCTGTATGTGCTGGAAGTATGATTTCATGGGAAGACTTTTTTTTAAATCTGTGGCAGTAAGGTTGTTTATGGAGTCAGGATACTTTTTTATATACAAATAACAGGTGAAGGGCAGAAGCACTGTGAGCTAAAGGAGTGTTAGAATAAAAGCAAGTGGGTATAAACTTTCTGTAAATAAGATTTAGATTAGAAACAAAGTTCCTAATTACTAGAACTAATTCTGGAATGCCTTCCAGGCAGAGACCTGCTTTGAAGGAAGAGCCAAGTATATCTATGAAAGAAATTAAATGCAAAGTGGTGTCTGAATAATAGGCAACTAGACTTGATAAACCAGAGGTCCCTTCAAGTCCCTTCCTAGAGTTTTCTCTTCTGTTGGGCTTCCCATCTTGACACATTGCCAGTTTTGCTTTTAGAGATCAGCGATTAAAGTATAAACCAAGGGAGTACTAAACTATAACATAACAACAACAAAGGTTGACTGATCAATTTTGGGTGGTGTTGGTCTCTGATTTAGGGGAGTGAGGCATAAGAATTATGAAGTGACGGAAAGTGGAAGCTAGGAAGACTTGTGATCCAAAGAAATGTGCTCAGTTTCTAACAAGGGCGATTCCCTGCTTAGCAACCTGCTGTGGGATGTAATGGGTTAGAGCACTTGATACCATCAGAAGGCTGTAATCAAATGTAAATTATTGGACTTTTTCAATGGGTAAGCAAATGATCTATGATCTAAAGATCGGATCAGAATAGACTATCTTAAAAACTTCCATGTTCCTTACAGCCAGTCATCGTAGGTCTACCTTTATCTGAATTCATAGCTTGTAACTAATATGCTCTTAAATTGTGTAGGTGTCAGGTCAAATGTAACAGTTGAGAACCGAAAACTGTGTGTAGGGCGCTATTCTGCATGGACTTAATGAACTCACAAGTATTCCTCTTTCAGCAAGTGGATTAAAGAGACTTGGCCTGTGAGTTGAGCTCTGGCTGTGATCAGGACACCAGCTGTGATGTGTAGTGTAGCACTGGCTCATCACACATGCTTTTTATTTCTTTTTAAATGCACATGCATCCCCCCCATTCACTATGAGTCTTACTTTTGCACGAATGAAAGTATCCCGCTCAAAAGGAAAACAAACAAAACTAGCCAGAGTGAAGCAGAGATGAAAGTTTTTAAATACAGTATGCTGCTTTCTTATTTAAAACAGAAGTATTTTTTTCTAAGTCTGCTGGATTCTAGGCAGGTATGTGGATTCAGGACACACATTTGTTGTTGCTTCTTTTTCCAGTGCGGGTAATATTCTTAGGAGTCAGTTGTTAAAATTGGCCGCAAGAGGAGCCTGAGGTACAACAGCCAGCCCCACTGTTCAGGTGCTAGCTTGAGTTGGGGCACAGTCCCCGGCCCCCTCAGCCCTACCCCAGAGCGGGTCACTCGGGGACCCCTTGCAGCACCTGTGCCAAGGGGTTGTGCATGGAGTTGGTGTGTGGGAAGGAGGAGCAGGGGCAGAAGGAAGGAGAAGTGCTGGTGCAACACTAAAATGAGACTACTGTACCGCAAAAAGGAAAGGACAGCTCTAATCTGATTTAGAAGTTGCGTATGTTTTCATGATGATTTCACACTGATCTGCTGTGAAGTTGTAACTTCAGTGTAGTTCCACCAAAGGATACTTTGTCAACAATGTTTTGTTATCCAAGCCTAATACTTCTAAAATTTCCATTATACCAGCGTGCTTGAGGGGAAAAAACCCCTCAAGAGGCATATTGAAAACATGCTGCTGAGAAGAGTATTTCAGATTGACATTACAAAATTAATTCAGCAACAAGATACATGATTGGGCTAGCAGCTGTAGTATCATACAGCACCCTTGAGGCCAGTGGTCTCCAAACTTTTTTGACTGCACACCCCTACCAGTGAAAACTTTAAGTGTGCACCCAATATATGTGTATTTATTTATAAATGGTATATGTATTACTGTCCTAATATGTTATGTACATATGCAAGAGTAGAAATTGAAACAGTATGCGATAAAGATGAAATAAACACTATTTTTAAATTATTTAAAATTTTGTTTATTAATGGCACAAAAAATACTTTCTTCTTGCACCCAAATGGATTGTCTTGCACATCCCCTGGGGTGCACGCACCTCACTTTGGAGACCACTTCTCTCGGCTATAGTCTTGAAAAGAGTTTTAACTTGGTGGGAACAGGTATCAGAATTGACCTGTTCATAATACTGGTTCCTTTTACTCAGTGAATATAGACTGTTGTCATGCTGCATGACCATATTTTGGATCTGTGTTTATTCTGAATTCCTATAAAATTTGATGCAAGAGCTGTGAACTGTTTCACCATTTGTTTTCCTACAGTGTGTGAAGTGACAAAAAAAAGGCATCAGCCTTAAGTGGTTTGCAGAGATGCAAAGCCATTCCAGTTCTGAGGGGAGGGCTTATTTCTTGCCAAATGCAGGAATGTGTTAGTACTTGGCTTTAAAGGTTAGTACTATTTTACAACTGACTTGCCCTTTCTCAAGTGTTCTCTATAGAATTACGATATTTAGTGCTCAACTCCTTAAAAGAAAGTTATCTTAATTTTCTTGCTGTATCTTTCATGGTGTTTGTTCTATTGAACTACAGTTGAAATAATTTTTGCAGTCTGCCTGTTCTTAAATCTTGTGGTTGTAAACTGGCATAAATGTTTAATAGTATTTCATAACAGTTTTTAAAAATGGATGGGGCAAATGAGTGTTTTACTGTACACATGTTGGGCTGCATAAAGAAGTCAAAATATCTATTTTTAAATGCCTGAGAAGGTGTTTGAAAGAACCTAAGTTTTCGTGTGTTTCACTTGAGTTGAAAGATAGATGTTCTAGTAAAATATAACAGTAGTGGGTTTGGTTTTTTTGGAATGGTAAATTGTATCTGTAGATCTCAGCTTTGAAGAATCTCACACAAAAACATGAAAAATAAGTCAGAGCAGAGAACTCTTAATAGGCTGACTAGATCCAGAAAACCAAATGTAGGCAGTAGCCGAATTTCATGTGTATTTCGATTGCAGTGATATGACAATGTTTCATTTGAGTTACCTTCTCAAATCTTCAGAGAAGATGAAATGACCTTCAGCTTGTTGAATTAATAAAGAATATCATTGGTTATAATGCAGCAGTTCTCAATGAACGTGGAAGTTATGGCACAGAAAGATTCAGGCCTCCTGTAAATAAAGACAAGGTTTTCAAAGGCTGTCTTCAACTTCTGTGTATTTCTCCTCAAGTTTCCCCAGACTACAAGTTGAAAGGTGGTTTTTGGGTTTGGTTGTTTTTCTTGACTACAAGAATACCTAGGAAACTCAAACAATTAACAGGCCAGTTAATAATCTGTAAATTACTCCTGGGCTGTGAATTGTGTGAGAGGGAAGGGAAAGGTTTGGGTTGCCCTTAGAATGTGTAGTTTGAAGTTGAGTCTCCTCTAGTTGGCTGCCGACGCCTCCCTCCGGCATTAGAAACAGCTGCCTTTATGTGGTCTCAGGATTAAGCTTGGTACTGCCTGTGAGGATAAAATCGTGGGAACCTCCCCTTCATCCAAGACCTGTTCGGGCTAATTGAAGGATTATTCTTAACCTGAACTGTTTCAGTTTTGCTTTAAGTATCTTGAACCTGCTAATTGCCAAGGTAAAGGACAGATCAAGCTTTAACATAATAAAGGACCTAATCATAACTGAAAAAAAAAAAAAGCTTTAACTCCAGTAGGAGCTGCTAGTTTTCTGCTGTGCTTTAAAATCCCAGGGCTGCAAGAGGTGTTTCCTACTGATGAGACCATGAAAACAGCAGCTACACAGAATTCATTGGGGAAGGGAATTGGCTGCAGTATAAACAAGCAACTAGGCGAGTGATTTCATCATTTGGGTTTGTCTGCTGTATTTTGTGTTTGGGGAATGGTGTGAATGAAGACATGTGTGAGGATAATAAGCCATATGAATTTGAGGACATGGAATAGAAAGCAAACAGGTCTCAAGTAGTTAATTTCTTGAAAGCAGTTACTAACACTTCTGCAGAAGGACTGGTTCCTGGAATGGGATCCTAGGTAGTGTTAGTGTGATCTTTCATGGCAGCCAACAAGAGTACTGCTGCTCCCATGCTTTCACAGGGTGTGTTAAGGTGGAAGGTATCTATGGAAAAACTAAAACATTATTAGTACACTAGGCCTGAAATGCACCCTCTCTTCATAGACAACAGAGTTAAGCGTAGTTGTAGATGAAGAATGTTTCCTTTCATTGCAGGTATGGAGGAGCAGAGTAGTTGTTTCTGAAACTTCTCATTTTCCTGAGAGAAAATCTAGTATGGAGTCTGTACACTGTAGTCAATATTTCTTCTCCAGTTGTGAATCCATAGTGTAAGCCACAAGTTAGGAGAAACTTCAAGTGAGTTAAGTTTGTAACTGCTTATTTGACAAAGCTGCTTTTAAACTCAAAGTCAGCTCACCTCCATCTTACGTGGTCCCCTTTGGTGCTAAGGACATGCTGAGCAGGAGAGACCAGGATAAAGAGTTTCACATTCCCCAGCTCACGTTCTGGGAATGGGCATGAATGCTCAGCTTTGGAGAGGGTTTGATGAAAGCAGCCAGAGGATTTTAAAGAAGGGGAGGGAGAAGCTGGAAAGAAATGTGAGCAAGAGCTTCAGAGTGTGTGGGTATGCAAAGCTGTGGATTTCCTACTCTTTTTGAGACCAAAGAGATGTTTAAGCAAAACCTTACCAACTTCACATGTCATGCATACATGAAGAAAAACCATGTGGGAAAAAGTATAGCAATCATTTGGTCAAGGTAATTGTGAATTACTTGTGTTTTCATTATTATTTGAGCTAAACTAACGCCCAGCCTCCTATCTGTCTGTGTTGTATTCAAGCAAATATTTTTGGACAAAAGTAAATATTTTGAGTTTTGTCTTTTTAACTTAATCTCCTTTGGAAATAGCTATTTAATTTCTTCCAAATAACTCTTTTGCCTGAATTTTCTCCCCACTTTTTTAAAGGATGATGCACATTCTCTTACACAAAAAGGTGTGAGAGTGTGTGTATAAGAATTAGTGCAATCTGATATGGTAGGTATCTTATTTTAGGTTGTAGATAGTGTCATCCCTGAATCCTTCTTAAACCCAGAATTTTTTTAGGATAGATGTTCTCCTTCAGATCACTGGGACCGGGCAAGATTATTCTCTTTACTCCCCTCCTACTTGAAGTGCCTCATGAAAAACTGAGGGGATGCAGCCAGAGACTCACTGGGTAAGAGAAAATGCAGTATCACTAAGCAGGGAAAATTGTAATTTGGACAGCTTTCTCAGCAGCTCGGTGTTTAGCAGTGGTTTTTACCAATTCTGCTCTGTCCATCTGGTAACTCTTTTATTTCACTCTCCCCTAAACAAATTCAGTGGAATAAATTATCATGATACTTATGTAGTGTTTCCTGCTATGGCTTCATCAGTGTTGTGGTGTTTTCCATCTTGACATCCGCTCCCTCTCCTTGTGTCCCTTGCAGCTGACTTGTTGATTCTGATGCTACCCTCTCCAGGACACAGATGGTATCTCCGTGCATGTCGGTACAGGGCTGTACATAATAGTGGTTCTTTCTTGGTTAGCTTTTAAACACTACTGTGATGAAATTAATTCCAAAATGTATCGAACATGGGATAATAAAAATGCAATTGAAAAACTTAAAATTAACTATTGCATCTACATAACCTGACAGGACTTTCTGTAAAGCCTCTGTTTTGCATGTAAAAATTCAGGCAAGTAGCAGTGACAGTAAAAACAGTTTAGTTTTTCTTCAACCCTTTAAGAACTCCTGCTAAGAAATCTGTATGCCCACTGGTAGAAAGAAGTAGCGTAGTGGTACATGTGCTTCAGGTATTTGTAGGGAATTGCATTATTAAGAGGTTCTCATAAAGGCTGGTTGCTACTCATTTTTATGCAAAAGCTTGTGGTTGCAGGTGCTTGAACCATCAACACTTGGATGCCAAATTAAGTATTTTGTGTTTGGCTCTGAAGAATGCTGAACTACAGGGCAGCACAACCATTCTGCTGGTGGTGGGGCTCGGTGATTCGGTGTGGTTGGAGGGAATGGCAAATTAGGGTACTCTCCATTCAGATGGAGCCATAGGCACTGCTGGTCGTGGTGGGGGGTAACAGAGATGTTGTCTTAGTTTTCTTCACCTTAAGTCACAGTGAACTAAGTGACACCGCTTAGTCTGACTGCCAGGTAGAAGCTTGCCCTGTGTTTGCAGGGTATGAAAAGTGATGAAGAAAGTTGTGACTTCCAAAGGCATTACTAGTACTGAGGGCAGAGGAATTTCTGAAGTTGAATTTCGCAGTTGTTAGCTGTAAATTAATCTGTGCATATGGTTATAGTATGTGAAGAATGGGAAGGAATATTTCTGATTAAAAATACCCTGACTCAAATATTGCTGTATTGTACAGTCTTGCCTGTGCTAATTGGCCTACTTCAGACATCAGAGTTGCAACTTCAGCTGTGTTTTGTTTTCAAGGACTTCTTTAAATCCTTTGTTGCATCTCGATGTAAGGCTTTAACTTGCTTTGAGTAGCATAAGCTTTTATAAATGTAGTCCAAGTATTATATTTAAATACAAGTGGTTTTACACCACTTTGTTACTCAGGTCCCTGATGTCCTGTATTACTTCTGGAGTAATTATGTGTTTATCCAGTAGAGAGCACTAATGACACTGCTATCTTGTAGTTGCCATTCCCATCAAATTATTCAGTGTTGGCTTATAATTTTGTACTGTGAAGCACTGGACTGGTGTTGGCCTGTAGGTCTTTCTTTAAATCAGTACATGGCTGAAACTCTTCTATAAATAGTTTGATGGGGGGGCGAATATAAAGGAGGAGCCTGCAGGAAATGCTAAACTAACGTTTACCCACAGTTTGGAGTCTCAGCAGTGCTTCAGTCTCTTTTGCATTGAATAGCTAAGTGAAGGCCTTTAGTGTAGAAGTTGATCAGCATTCCTCTTTGAGCGGCTGGTGTCAGGGCTGTCAGGATAAGTGGCTGACTGCTGGTGCTACAAGTATCTTCAAGGGAAGTCAGCGGTATTTTTATTAATTTTTTAGTGTCTGCCTTTGCGAAGCTGGATGTGAGATGCTTTACTGAAGCTGAAATTCTGGAGTCCTCATGGATGATGTAGCATGAGTGAGAAAGACTAACTTGTCTTGGAGACGTCAAATGGAGTTTGTGGCCAGCAGTTTAAAAATAACAATCCCTTTACCCACTTTGTGAGAAAATTAGATGGACCCAATGAGAAAATATAAACAGACCCATAAAAAAGACATTTCAGAATAACTTTGGGAGAGTATCTCAAATTTGTGTCCTGGGTAAAAGTCTCTCACCATGCTGCCCAGGAGTCCAACTGCATTTGCTCATAATAGCTCAGTGAACTGTTAACCTTACTTCTGGAGCATGAAGATGTTGCCTGTAGGAGAAAGAGGTGTTTTAATTCTCCCTTAGGGTTATAGAAGAATTTTAATAATGTGACCAGTGTAAATTAATCTTCCTAAATATACAGGCAATCTGAAACAATCACACTGAGAGAAACGTGAGTTATAGTAATTCATCTCAGTCTTGGATGAATTTAAGAATAGCTGTCTGGAGGCAATGTCTCTATTACATTATTTGTAAGGACTTAAGGAAAAAAAGCATCAGACATACTATGAAGCTGAGCATGAACTTGTAGTATTACCTCTAGGCTTATTGTATTAGCTGATGTTTGGTTTGAATTCGGTTTAGGAGACTGCAGTATTCTCTCAGAAACAACTCCCAATTTTTATCCTTGTTACTTTACTTCTAGTAGAAAAGATTCCATTCAATACATGGGGAAAAAGATCTAAGCATGAGTCAGTGTATTTATCTAAATAAACTATGTGACTTACACCATACAAAAATAGCATCTTTCTATGTTTAAAAGTTAGATTGGTATGGAAAATCTGCTTGCTTGGGGGAGAATGTTTATTGGTTAGAAGAATTTCAGTTTTTTTCTAAGTGAAAATGGGTACTTTTAAGAGAGCGGTCGTAGCTGTTGCTGGGAGATACATGAATTTTGTGTATTGGTTTTTGATAATATGAATGCAGTTAATTCAGCTATCATATAAGTTAATTCTTTTTTGCTTTTAAATGCATTTGTCAGTTGGTCCTAAAATCTACCATCTGGTAACAATCTGCATTAAAATACTGGCCTGCCTGAAATTGATGGGAGACTTGCCATGGACTTCAGCAAGTCCAGGATTTCACTCCGCTCTTCATCTTGCATGACTATTGCTATTCAGGGTGTGGCAAATATACTATATTCTGCATCCTGATTTATGTGAGCATTTGCTGAGCAGATGTTAGGGAGCTAAACTTGTTCATTTCAATCCATCTCTCCTATAGTAAGTGAAAAAGTGAGGCCAGATCGGTCTCAGGTGTGAATCTATTCACTTGGGATGCTTATAGCAATTACAGTTTCTGATGAGTCAGAAACAATGTGCTGGATTTTAAAAATGCAGCTATAAACTAAACAAGGATTTATTACTTCTGAGTGAGATGACCTGGCCAACACTGCTGCTACCCGAGTGGGGTGAGTGGAGGCACAGCTAAAAGACTGGGGGGGGTGCTGGGCTTCCAGTTCAGCTGCTGATGTGGTGCTCTTCCTCCAGATCATCGCCTCTCCCTGAAGTGGGGTCACTGCCTGGGCACCTGTGACATGGGGAGAGCACCTTTGTTTGTATAAAGCCCTTGAGTTCCCATTTCCCAGGATAAGCATTGGTCTAAAGATACAAAACAAGATTAGCCCTTACTGATTACCTTAAAAGAACAGTAAGAAAAACCTCCCTTGCCAATCTTTTTTTCTCTTTTCAGTTGCAAAATACCTTGTGCACTTCATTAGTTCAACATCCTTGTCTAGGGGGGGAGGGTGTTTGTCAAAAACCCAGATTACAATGCAGATAAAATAAGAACACATAACTGGCATATCTTAGCCAGAACCCACTGTGGGAGTCACTCCCACAGTTATGTCTGGTGCTCGCCAACTCCTACTGAGCCTGGTATTTTCCCATTGCATTGTTTTTACTGATAGCTTCCATTCAATAATAACAAATCTTTGCAATGGTGAAAGAGATTAACACTCTTTATAATTGAGTAAAGAAGTGTTAAGTAATTTCCACAGCCACTGAATAATGTGTAGCCTATATGATCCAGTAATCTCATGATTTTATCTTTGTTCTTTACTAAAAACAGTTGGTGAGCATTTTATCCCGTGTTCAGATGTAAAATAAGATCTTTCCTGTTCTGAATCTCTTTAGGGGAGGAGCAGTAAAAGAGGGAGGAAGGCTGCCAGAGATAATTACTAAACTGCCCAGTTCATATATATAGTCACAAGATGAAGTTGTACGGGGTTCTGTGTCGCAAAACAGGGAGTAAATTTTTATGAGCAATAATAGTAAGGAAATAAAGCAGTTAGAATAGAATAAGATAATATCCTTTTTAGCTTATGTCTTCCCAAGGAAGATTAATGTGTGACAAAAACTGTTTAAATATTGCTGTTTAACTGGGAACTCCTGATACAACAGCAGTGGACAAAAGCTGGGCTCAATTTCTTGCCAGAAAAGAGCGTGCTTGAGATAACTTGCTCGCTCTGTAACATCCCCCACTGCAGAGGGATGTTGTCAGCCGCCAGCATTCAGACCCTTTAGACCCCCACCGCTCTTGAGTGCAGAAGAGCCACAATAATAAATGTTTCCATCTGCTTCTGGTTAGGAGTTTGCGTCTCATCCTATCCTCCACAGTGATCCATGCGCTCGAGACAGCCAGGCATGATTATTTCCATTAGCAAGACCTAAGATCACACCCTGAAAAGCCCCATCTGGTCCAAACCTGCTGTAGATTGCCTGCTGAGCAAGGCAGGTCACTCTAAGATCATCACACTGATGTCTCGTATGCTGACGAGGTCCCCTTCCCATACGTTGGCTGTGTTGCTGCTCCGAGCCCTCTGCAGGATTCACCCTGGCAGTCTGAGGCAGTTGTCCTTTTGCGTGTATGGCTTTCTGCAGCTTTCTGTGTTTCACTGTGGCCACAGACCTGTGTGGTAAATGTAGAAGATTTGCATGCAGGAGCCAGAATTTATGTGTGAGTTGGACCTTGGCTTTGGAGCTGTGTGTCAAAACAGGTACAAGAATGACCACAGGCTCTTGAAGTTTGGCGTGAAGTGTTCAACTCCTCCAGTGAGCTTTCCTCAGTTGCCCTGCTTCTGTTTCCCTCCCTTCCAGCCCAGTTGTCCAAGTCAGGTAATTTACGCCTACCTACTGGAAGGAAGGAAGGAGAGGTGACTGATGGTGTTGTGTTTAGCTTTTGCAAGGTGCTTGGAGGCTGTGGCAGTGACTGCCAAGTGAGAACCGAAGCCTATAAACACCTGCAAATCTTGGTCATGCCTCAACCATTTGTGAATTCTCTGGGAAGATTAAACACGTGGGAATAGAGCTTCATACTACATCATCTCATTCCTGAGTCTACTTAATATTTGATTAATGCAGAGATAGGAAGTTGGTGAATGTTCAGTTTAATAAGCACGTTTAAATTTGGGGCTGAAATACACAGTTTACATAGCAAGTTGTTTGATTTTTGGGGGAGTGCCTCATGAGCTCTTTGTAAACTCTGCAGAGCAGGGAACATGTGTACAGTTTTATGCAAGTAAGGTACCCCAAAGTGCAGTTGTTAATGCATCTAGAAATTTTATTTTTATGTTTGTGGTGGGTTGATGTTGGCTGGCTGCCAGACACCCACCCAGCTGCTCTCTCACTCCCTCTCCTCAACAGGACAGGAGGAGAAAGTAAGATGGAAAAGATCTTAATTTTCTGTGCATAAAATCATGTTGTTGGCCAAATTAGTACTAAATAGTAGTTCATAGCCTTGTACAAATCGTGGGGGTTTTTTTTGTTGAAACTACTGTGTCGGGTTTTTTTAAACAGAAAAAGCCGCTCAGACTAGCATGCTAGTACTTGTATTAAGATTTCTAAATTCCACAGTGTATGTCTCAGTATGTTCCTCAGTCCCCCTTTTCTTCCAAATGATCTCTAAGAGTCTGTAGAAGCTATTTCTCCTCAGTCTTGATCTGTACTCTCCGCAGTCTTTATCTGTCCCTCTCTGTCACATACCCTTAGAAATAAGCTGCAAGAAGTGGGGTTTGCACGCTGCCCAAAACCTGCTTCTGTTTCAGAAGACACAAGCTCATCAACACATTATGAAAACAACTTAATTCTTTTGTTATCTTAAAGATGCTTCATATTACCCTTAAAAATTTAATGTTTTTAAGATGTGTTACAGATATTAAATGTAATACAATGTCCAACCCTTTCTGCAGATGAGCATTGACCAGCACAGCACCAAGACATGTAGACAATCACTTGTGTGTAGGAACTAATTAGACTAACTCAAATTAGAAATCAGACTAATTGATAGTTTTAATGATTCTTAAGCCCACAAATGTGTCCTAGAGTCTTAAGATAAAGTTTCATAGGTGGATGAGCCAAGTAAGCAACTGGCAGCTATCAGAAGGGAAAGATATCCTATCCTCTCCTCTTACCTTGAGCTGGCTTCGGTGTTCGTGACTGCATTTAAATCAATTTAAAGAACTTAAATGTTTTTCTATTCTGCTGAATGTTCCCACAGATATTCTGGCTTGCTTTCAAGGCAGTGTGGGGTGGGGTGTTGGGGTTTTTTTGGTTGTTTTTTTGTTGGGGTTTTTTTAAGTTCTGCTTGCATCAACCTTCTTTGCAATTGGACAAGTGCTGGTGTCAGCACAAGGGAGGGGGTGACCTGCACAGCTGGGGAGTGAGGGGGACGGGTTGAGAAAAGCGTATTGCAGAAGGGGAGAGGGAAGCCTTCCCTCTCTAGAAGGGCTGGCATGTTAATTTAGCTCAGTTTTATCACAGCGTTATATACTTGTCCTTCCATGTATTATAGATATGCCCTTCAGAAAGCTAAAGAAGTTCGAGGAAGAGAGTGGGGAGATGTCCTGCCTGCTAAATGATGGTGCAAAATCCTGCTATCTAATTAATTCACTAAGGAGGTACATGTATCTTTGTCTCATACTAATGTGTGAAGATGTTAAAACTTGCATTAGCAGACAGAAGGCACCATAATAACATTAAGAATGGAGCTGACCTGCTCTTGATTTATTAATGGCACTAGTGGAATTTGAGCTGATTTATCAAGATGAGACTTTGTCATACTTAGTACTTCTACACAAATAGCCCATAAATCATTCATAAATTACATCTCATTGAAAGTTATGTTTTGTATTTTTTCTCAAACCCCTATAGGCATAGAAAATTGTTTTGATCTGTGTTCACATGTAATAAAGATCTTCCTCTCTCCTCCTCTTACTGTATTTTGGGGGGAGGGGTGGTGGTGGTGTTGAGATTAAGGATATACCAAAGGATATACCAGACTTGTACTGCCAGTAGTATTAGTTTGAAAGGACACGAGTCTGTGATGCTCATACAGCATTAAAAGACTGCATGCGGGCAGTTTGAGGTGCTCTGGGAAAGCTTGGCATCCTGGGTCACTTGGGTCTTACTGCTCCAAATGGTGGTGGATTAAGGTTTTTCTGGATGCCTTCAGAGTAAGGGAATTCTGCAGCTTAAAGATGAAAACTTGTCTCTCTAACATTACTCCATTGTCTTGCTTTGCACTTGGTGTCCCAGCAGTTAGATTTTTCCTGGTGCTGTGAGTTCAGCAGCTCTCTTCCCACTCACCACCACTAGGGCTGAGGGTTGTTTTAGCTCACCTACTCCCGGGTAACACAGACTTTCCTCCATGTACCTGTTCCAGTATGTCTGCCTGAAGCTGCAGCCTTGATCTTTTACTCTGATCTGAGGTACTCTCACCTACCTGACCAGGTCTAACATATAATATGTTTCTCAGCTCATGCTCTGTTACAAGTGTAGAGATGATGATGATGATTTTACTCCTCCTTTGCAGAAAGTACTATATGGCCCCAACTAGTGGCCTCAGCATTCCAGCTTTCCTCTGTAAGTGTGTAGTAGCTTCTAGGGGGGTCCCCACACCTAGTGCAGGGTTTGCTTCTGGAGTAGGAGCATGAGTGCTGCCTGCTACCAAATGCACAAGAAGGCATTTTTCATGGTTGTCAGCAGACGAATGGAAAATGGCCTCATGGTCTGGTGGCTAGCAGGGCCTGAGGAGAGGGAGGACAAGCAGTGGCTTTGGGATTTGTTTTGTTGGTTTTTTTTAAATCTGAACAGGAAGCAGCGGTTCTTCTCTGGACTATGGCTTATGGAAACAACAAACAAAAGAGGAAGCACCCAGTTAGAAACAATTGACACTGGGAAGGGAAATATTTTTTGCCAGATACATCTTGGAGGGAGAAAAGTGAGTAGAATGAATAGAACAGCGTGTTCTGAAGGGGTGTAAGAAGAAAACTTCAGATTTAGAAAAAGCTATAGCCCAGGAATAAGTGGCTAAATGCACTAATCAAAACCAAAACTCGGCCTGGTAAGTTACAGAGGTTGTTAGAGCAGACTAAAATTAGTAAAAATACAAGCTAACAATACCAGGCAGGAAAGATTGCTTGTAGGGCTTTCATATCATAACTTTTAATACCTCAAGGCAAGCCAGTGAGGAAACCGTTCACATGAAGGGTGGATTGGCAGTGCTCTTTCCAAAATATTATTTTTGGGCTGCTCATCTCTAGTGCCTGGTGACGTGGCTTCAGGGAAGGAGACTGCACATTTGTATAGCATGCAAGTTCCTGAAACCATACCGAGCCCTGGGGGATTCTTTATACGGTAACCAAACACAAGCCAGAGCTGCTAGTAAGGACAGTATCCTCCAGGCAGTACTTGTTATTCAGCAAAAATACTTGAGCGTTTCAGTCTATTTAAGGTGTTTCCTTTCCTTGGACACTTCAGTCTGCCTGCCTGTCAGCTGTCTAGGTAGTAGAAATACTTGGGTGGGTTGCTTGCTTGTGGTTGGATTGAAATGCTTTACTACGTTCAGCCCAGGAAAGCTTAGCCATTTTGGTTTGGTGCTCAGTCCCTTCCTAGGATCTGCTGGGACTGGTGTGCCCTTCAGCATAGAAGGCTTCTATTCGACATGTGCACCCTTGCCCCCATCCCAGCTTCTGACAGCATTTTTAGAAACCATGTGCTGAGTATGATATCTTTCTGGACTTGTCATTTCCTTTTATTGGGACTATTGTGGGAGAATGTGAGAATAAACATCTCAGTACGATGCATAAAATTTATATGCATAAAATGCATACAAAGTATAAAATCTAAGCAAGACAACTGTAACCATGAGAGGCATAAAGCCAGCAGCTTATATTGCAAATATCCTTATATTGCAAACTCAGTGTGGGGATCGAGTTAACACAGGCTCCTGGGGAAAGGAGAAAGAGGACTTGGCATGGATCAGTTAGGGGAAGGAAGATAGTTAAATACAGGGATGGAGCTCCTGGAGCAGAATCCCAAATCACCTTGCATAACACTTTGGGAAAGTTGCCCATGATAATTGTACACCCCTGGATATAAATACGGAAGTCAGGAAGAATTAAAAATAAACAACAAAACCATAATGTCTTTAAAAAAAATAAGGTAAATTTATAAAACTTACAAAATATGCTTATTTTAAAACACTTTATAAAATAACTTGGGGGAGTGCTTAATGCAGATTAAAATAACCTTGAGTCAACAGAACATAATTGACTCAGTTTCTTTTTATTTTGAGCATTTATACCAACAGATAGGCTTTGGGCTTTGTACAGGACTTTTAAGTTACTGTAACCATAAAACAGAAACTGGGAATGTGAGGAATAAAAGTACTCACTTTGCCTAATTTAGATTGCTGACAGGGGAGGTCAGGTTCCCTAGGCATCCTCCACAGCTGGTGGAAGGAGGGACAGGCTGGTGGCTTTCCACGAAGATCTAAAGCTCATAGAAACTGAAACAGCTACCCTAAGTTTCCAGGTCTGACCTTAAAGAAGAATCTAGGTGAACTATTTTTAGTGCCCATATCAATGTAATTGTATGCCAGTGAATAGTGCTGACCTAACGAGGTGATTAGAAAGTAAACTCTCCACTTACCTGGTAGTAATCAGGGTCGGTTGGTTTCCTGTGACTAGTTCATATATTGCCAAACAAAAATATGCAGCAAGGTAAATTGTGTCTAAATAAAAAGCAGGCCATTGATCCAGGTGGAACATCTTATCGTTTGTGAAAACCTGACCATGGATCTTTAAAAGGTACTCGGTATATAAGAAAATGCTCTTGGGTTATCTCGAGATAAGCATGATCTACTGTGAGCACCAGTAAACATTCACTTTTTTATAATCTTGTTACGGTAATCTGTCTCTTACTGTCTTTAGATGAGTAACTTAATAACAAATGGCTGAAGGTTTTCTTAGGTTTCCATAATAGTTTTTTGGATTCTTTTTTAGGGGGGAGTGTTAGAAATACAAACCCTGTGCTGTCTTTCAGAAATCTCTTACCTGCCTGGATCAGTCTGTATGCTAAGCCGTGGCACCCATGGCATTTAACTCAGCATCATTTCGGAGCACGGTGACAGGAGGGGGCTGGGAGTGCGTGGCCCCCTCCTTTGGCAGCAGCTCTGGAAAGAGACGTGCTGCTGAGGACGGGAGGGAAGGAGACTCCCGCAGAGTACAAATACAACTCCAAGAAGCTGACGTTTGTTTTAAGGCTCTCTGGCAAAGAACTGTACAGGTGCTGGTGTCTTACCAGGGAACCAGAAGTGACACAGAAGCCAACGTGCAAATCAAGCTGCAGAATTTTTGCCAGTGATTGTGCGGTTTCTGTATAAAATCTCAGCTTTCTGGAGTCAAAGCACTGACAAAACCATTGCTAAACTATCTGTGATCAATCCAAGCAAGGAATAGTTACTTGGCAGGAGATGCTGAATTAGACCTTAAGTAGAACATGGTAAAAGTTACTCAACTAACCTTCACAGCACGATGAAACAGGAGAGAAGTCATTATACACACCTCATATCCCTGGGAAACTGGGATGGAGTGACCTGACCAAAACCGTGTTGCTCTCGGTTAAGCTGGTAGCTGTGCTCTCAGCATTGCGTCAACTGACCCATGAAGAATAAAGGGGAAAATGTAAATTGCTTATTTAACGCTTAGCAGGTAATTAGTTATTTAGAAAAGAATTGCAATAAAAAAGACTCTGGTGTGGGTGTAAAGGCAGGATCTTTGAAGTCTGGCTGTGATTATAAGTTATGCATACTTGTGGTCGGGGGAATCTTTCTATCTAGTATGTTTCCAAAGTTCAATTTTTTTAAAAGACAGCTATATTTAATTTTAAAAGGAAGCTATTCTGAATGCCTAAGCATATATGTCACTCTCCTCATTCAAAACTGGATATGGAAAAAAAAAATTAATATAGGAGAGTCAAGTTGGACTGCTGGGTTTTTGGGTCCACCCTTTGTGAACTTGGAACAAGTAACTGCATGGAGAAGCAAGCTAGAAATGTGGGATTCTAGCTGAGTTTCTGAGCAAGCCAGCTCCTTTTCTTTCTCTTCAGTCTAGAGAAAGGATTTACATTTGTTCCTCTATGAAATTTAAGTGCAGACAGATTTGCAGACAGAACTTCGTATCTAACCAGATAGATGGATTTACAGAAATTGAGATCACATTTTTTAAAGTCTTGATCTAGAAGTGTTGTAGCAAAATTTTGCCACTGAACGTCAATAGCTTTCTTTTGTCCCTCTGGAAGATGCTCTAAGGGCTGAACTTATTTTAAAAGCTTTGGGATTTTATGGTACTTGCACACATTGCAAACTCCAGAGTTTCCTTTTATTCCTTTCTTCGCCTTCCCAAGTTAATGAAATCATAAGGAACTATTTGAGATTAAAAGCTCTGGGCTTCTGTGTTCTTAGGAAAAGCAGATTACAAGGTACTTGATCAGCGGAAGACCAGGAAAGCAGAAAGAGGGGGAAAAAACCTCTGTATTTGCTGCTTGCATAGACAGCAGATGTAACAGGATTTACAACTGCAGAAGAAAATCACATAACTGTCTCAAAATCTTCATAAAGGGCAATATAAATTCTTAAGAATCAGGTAACGGTTAAAAATACATCTGAAATAAGCTGTTTTCTGGAAAACAAAGATTTATTTTTAAAAAACCTAGGACGGACAGACTGGTTTGGTTTGCTGCCTTAGCTGGTGATTAAGGAAAGTCCAAGACTCTTCCCCAGGGTCCCCCCGGCAGGACACCACTGTGTGCCCCAGAGAGGGGAGATGGGCATCCAGTGTGCTTGGGAGGTGAAGTGTGGAGCTCGCATGCTAATAATTGTCAGTGACTAGATCTGACCTCTGGAGCTTACACTGCACACGTGAAAAAGGACATTTTGTCTTGTTTGAGCTGGGACTCACTGTTCAGGGGGGTTCATACTTTTGCTCTTCTAGGTATGCTCTGTGGAACTCTGGTTGTACCTCATTTTTACCAGCTACAAAATAGCAATTATATTTCATCTTAGGGAGTTATGTAAATGTATAAATGACTGAAGTATTATAGAGATGGCAAATATATTGGGGAAAAAAGTAAGGAACTGCATTACCGTAAATCTTTATTTATTGTACCTACTATGCCCATAGAAGTACGTTTGGCTAAAAATGATTGTTCTGTTGAACTGAAGCTAAAATCCTTCTTGTTATTAAGCCAATGTTTACCGCTTTACAACATGACTGGTTACAGGTTTATCCTTTGGAGAAAAGATTAAATATTTTGCAAAGGCATGTTACCTTGGCTTCTGTGCTGCTGTATGCCACCACTGAGGAGCCTGTTGCAAAGTCACAGATAGACAGTGAAGACCCTTTCTCCTGAGGTTAAAATAAGGCGATTGTAAAAAGGTACGCAACCTGTAAATGCACTTTAAATTATTTCCCCTGTCTTCAAAGTCCATAAATAGAATGGAAATTCAAGAAATGAACAATTCTTACCAACAGCATTTAAAGACAGCATGTTCTCTTATGTAAGCAACATGTTTTCAATAAATTGTTTCAAGCTGTACAAATGTGTTTGCCAATCCTCAAAGCAATCATTTGCAGCCAGTTTTTTTGGATGATAATAAGATTAATGATAAAATAACACTGAAAACAATTTTAAAATAACCTTAGGGATTTAATATAAATCCATAAATACAAGGAAATTCTGAGTTAAGGCAGCCAGAGTGTATTTAACTTAGTCTTGTTTTGCTTCCCAACTACAACTCATTAGGAAAAAAAGGTCTATGCACACTTGATAAAAGTACAAAACATATGTGCTATTTGAAAGAGCTGCAAGCACAGCAGTGCTAAGAGGATGTTGTGTTTATCTTAATTACAAGTGGTTCTGTCTGTTTGTTAGAACGGCTCAACAGTTTTAAAGAAAATATTATGCATTTTATTTTCTCCACTTATTTTTTAATACTGTGTGACTAACATTACATCTAGTTGTCATTACCTTTTTTTCAGTGCCCAGGTTCACAGTGTAATGGTGATTACTATAGCTAGACTTCATTTTTCCTGAAATAAAAGGTATTAATTGTTGTATAATAAATCACAATGAAAGGTTTAGTCTTATAATCAAATCATTATTATTTCGTATCTATGTAACATCTTTGCCATTCAAATATTTGCCATAATTATTGTGCAAACAGTGGTTATACTTTTTCAAGATAAAATATACTAATAATTTCATAATATTTTTGTTCATATAAACCCGCAGAAGGACTGAGCTGATATTGACATAGGTCTGACCAAATAATTTTTGGGAAATGAATAAGCCTATTTACATCATATAATCTTGGTGGGTAACTTTATAGAAATACTGTGTTTAAAGGACATTACTGTAAGTCAGTCCTTTGTCAGGAAGTCCCTTTCCCATCTTAGCTGTACTCCCCCATGAACAATGTGAGTTCAGACAGGGGCTGTGTGAGATCACTTTTTTTCCCCATGTTTTTTGCAGGTAGTCTTTATCATGTACATTCCCTATTCTTTGAGTGCCTGACTCTGAGACCTGAAATAGATTTTCAGAAGTCTGAGAGCACACAACTACAGCTGTGTCAAGCCATGTGCTCAGAAAAATAAAAAAAAAAAAATCAGATTTTACTTCTCGGCTGGATACCCAAAAAACAATGGATACATTTGGCTTTAAACTTCACATATCTCAGATGCAAATCTGTATAATGGGGATAATAATACTTACTTTGCATGGGTTTTGTATGGTTGTTTTTTTTTTAAATGAGAGTTTTTATGCCAAATTTCTCAAGCTTATGAAAGATGCAAACAAGGAATATTCGACTGTGTAACTGTACTGACAATAACACGATTTATCAGCAGGCTAGAAACTAAATCTGCTGCACAGACCTGCAACTTGATCTGGAGGAGCGACTATTAGTGGTAATAGGTTATAAACCTTCCTGCCACAGAAAAGCCCTGGGAAGTCTAGTGCGCTCATTGCAGACAGCATCTCTGAAGAGTTACGTTACGAAGTTCTGGCAAGTCTCTGCTGAACATGTGCAAACTGCAGTTTTTCCAGACATTTGCTACATCACTAAATTTCATTTGACTTTCAAAGGACAATCCCTTAACTCCCCCCACACCCCGAATTTCTAGTCCCTGCTGAAAGCTACATGTAGGCTAGAGTTTTCATATGGAAGATTTAGCGTCAGGAAAATAGCATCTCTCTTTTCAGCTGCATTCTTGGAAATTAGTATGGTTTTTGGCAGAAAATTTTATTTAAAAAAAAAAAAAAAGACTGAAGAAGCCTCATGGGATGAAGGAAATCAGGTCGAAGAGTTAAAACTGCAAAATTACAGACAATGCAAAAAGGGGTCTTCAATAATGAGAAGGCTTGGGGCAGCTAACATAATAATGATCCTACTATATTAGTTTGTAATTAGATCATTTCCTTCTGAGATGGCCAAGAAATAAATCCCTATAAATACAAGCTTATGTGACACCAATGATGAGATAATATGTCTCGCACAAGTCATTGCCTGAAATCCAAAGATGTAACTGTATAGAAATATAAATTCCTGTCACAGATATAAATGAAAGCGCTTTGCAACACAACCTCCTGAGGCAGGAGGGCACATGAGGCAAAGGAAGGTGAAATAATTTGCTCCCCAGTGCCTGTCAGAGGGACAGCCAAAACAGGATCCAACACATCTCTGCACCAGGCCCTGATCTAGTTGTGAGGTCCTCATCAGAGACTGGATGTTTAGACATGTGCCTGGTAGAAACAAAAGATCTATTCATCAATTTCACACTTAGAGTTGGGGACACCAAAATCTCCCAGAAACTATGAGCTGCAACTTGTTATTTCAGAAGACAGTACTTACTGAATTGATGACATACATTGATGTCACAGGCAGCATTGACTGAGTTGGTGATGTCAATACAGTGTCATCGGTTTATCTAGGTGCCACAGACCTCGCAAAGCTCGACATTGTGCTCTAGGGAGCTAAACAAACCACTGCCATCTGGGCAAGACGTTATCGGACTAGCAGGGCGCAACACTGCATTTTGATTGCCAAATGCTTCCCACCATAAAAATGTCTTTTGGCTCCTCTGGGAAAACTGTAGTTCTTCCTTTATATATGGGAAGCCACTGAAACTCATCAGAGAGAGCACTTTGGAGCCAGAAGAGTGTCTCTTCTGCCCCTCACACCATTCTGTGCAGGTGCAGCTGAGGCACACACTGGTTTAAGCTCAACTTAAAACTCTGCCTCTTGCACCCTTGGTAAAATGGCAAAGTCAGAGGCTTCAGGTCAACCAGTGAGGATGACCTGACTAAACAGCTCACAGCTGAGAAAGATCTTCTGCTCCTCTCCCTTTCTTTCCCATCCTGGCTGTACTCCTCCACCAGTTCAGTTTGTGCCAACTCCAGCAGCTTCATGCTGTGCCTGAATTCACTGATTTGGCAGAAAATTGCTGCTATAACAAGAACTCCAGCAGTGAACAACCTGATTCAGTTCAAGGGAAGATCTAGCAAGCGGGACAACCAGTGCAAGGAAAGATTTAGCATTGTGCACGCAGGGGGGTGGAGGAGAAGGGATGGGGATGAAGGGGAGACCAAATTCTCCTTTTCAGTGGCTGTGAACTTTTGATCAGCTTAGCCTTTTGGGAAGTTGTGCTCTCTGGTCAGACCTAAACAACTGCATTTAGTTAGCTCAGAGCTGTGGGAAAACACATCTTCTCAAGGAACTTGGGTAGAGAGATTTGGGCTGGATATCCTTGACAATTTCTTCTACTTCATCACTTTGACACAGGATATATGTTGGGGAACGAGTAACCCCTATGTTCTCCTGTTATTAATTATTCTTGTTCAATTACATGGAAGTAGTGCATATCAGAATTCAGCCCTGTTCCTGATGGTGGTTTGTTACTGGGTCTTCAGACATAAAAAACCCCAGGAAATAACATTCAGAAATAAAATCATTAGATGAAATATATTTAGGAAGTGCTGAAATGCTTGAAAATGCAACTCTTGAGATTGTTGTGAGCGTCCCTAATTTAGTCCTCTTGTGTGCATTACGGTACCTTCTTCAGTGGCATGATCTCATCATTATCTTTCCTGCAGCTTCCCTTCACATGCAGAAATTAAAGATTCTGCGTAGGCTTTGGATGGTGGGTAATAAGTAGGTCAGTAGCTGAATGGTGAAGACTAAATATCTTACAGCTATCGAGCCCTTTGGACAGTCAATTCTATACTTAAAGGCAGACTCTGGTGTAAAAAAATAGTTTTTAGCCATAAAACTAATGATGTTATCACAAAGCTCACGTGGAAGCGGGCTGAACAGCAATTGTATAGGCAATCTAAGTTTGGGCAATACCTGGGTTTAAGAGAGCTTGATTTTGCCATCTTAATTGTGTAGGTGGAGCCTGCACAATTGCTTGTGTGTCATTAACATTACAGAAATGAATAACCATTCAAAAGGTCTTTCCTATGTGTATTGTGTTCTTTAGTCCATGAGGATTAACTCGTTTCTAGGCAAAGCTTCAAAAGGGAAAATTATGTACTATTAAAATAATTCATTTTAGGGCTTCATATTTTCACTTAGATCTTAATCAAGCTATTATTGTTATTAAAATATTCTGAAGTGAATTCAGATTTCATAAATATGGATTTTTTTTTTTCTGAGCTGCTTTTGCGTGCAGAGCAAGTCAGAAATGTGTATGCAGCCTCTAATGGGACTCATTGGTTCCCATAGTATTTGCTTACAGTTTCTTCAGTGACTCAGCTGGAGACCCTAGTGATCTCTGAAGTCTTTGCCGTTTATTTCTCTGACATCTCATAAAGTCCCAATTGCAAGAGAGTCTCTTGCTAATGCTTCTATGTACAATTTTCTCAAGATTGTCAGAAAGGTACATTAAAAATCTGAATTAAATCAGCAAAGCAAAATGAAATAGCTTGTGATAAACCTCCTATTGCATGCTTAAGTCCCCTTTTTGTGGCAAGTATTACAGCATTCTCACAACAGGGATGGATTGTGCCTTTTAGCATCTTTATTTTTTGTTTTTCTTAGTTTAAAGCCATCTTTTAATGCTTACCTAGTATATCTAGGATTTATAATTGAGCTTTATAATAACCGTCATCTATATGCTCATAAGCTCAGCAGTTCTGTACTCTTTGCTTGCTTTTGTGGGCTTTTGGTAGCTATTAGTGAAAAGCTTTGCATACACAAATACAAAGCAATCTTTTAACTTAAGCTGAAATAGAAATACCCATCTCCCCCCTTCCGCATACACTTAGGCCTTTCCTTCTCCCCAGCATTAATTTTGCCCCCGACCTTTGGTTCCATTAAAGCGCATTTGTGATGAATGAGCCTGTAATATCTAATGTATTCAGGACATTATACACCAGGCAATAAACCACAGGAGGAGGCTGGTAATCACTAAATTTCTCTCTTCAGGGTGTTCCAGTTGCCTTCAGCCATCCAACAGCCTTGCACTGATACATGCGAGAACTAATAGTCTCTCATGTTAATGTTTGGTTTTTCCCTTCAGTTCACTGCTGAGTGTGTCCCAAATGCTTTTTCTCTGTTCTGCACTGAGAGCCTTCTAATTTTCTTTTTTTAATCAACACTTCTTCTAGATGGCGTAACAAGTCAAAACTGTGTGCAATGCAGATCTCTCCCCTCCAGGTGACCGGTGTGAATTTGTAAGCTACAACGGCTTTAGAAAGCTGCAAGTGATGTGGCTTTGGGACATCTGGTAGCTCATGGCTGTCTGCAGCACAACAGTCTGATACCAGTGCAAAGTAGGGAAGCCTAAACCCAGTTTCAGTTCCCGCTTAACACCCTTTGAATATGAAATAGCTGGCTCCTGATTTATAGGGATGCAAAGGAGAATGGAAATGAGCCAATAGCTAAGAGCTCCTCTTGCTGGAGCTGTTAAGTGTGACGCCAGAAGGCTACGAGGTTTCTTTTGGCGAAGACCTTTACAAGTACAGAGTTGCTGAATACATCCGATACACTGAAAGAAAATATTTAAAAAAAAATAATTACAGAAGTAACTTGTTGGAATTGCTGTTTAAACAAAGTAAAAATGCTGCAATAACTATAAAGCACTGTTTTTGCTGACTGAATGTAAAGCGACCATAGGAGACAGTTGAGGAAAATAAGCACTATGGTAATAAAAAGAACTGGTATACTGGTTTTGGCTGGGATAGAGTTAATTTTCTTTGTGGTAGCCTGTGTGGTGCTATGTTTTGGATTTTTGACCACAACAGTGTTGATAACACACCCATGTTTTAGCTATTGATGAGCAGTGCTTGCACAGCGTTGAGGCTTTCTGTTTCTCATGCTGTCCCACCAGTGAGTAGGCTGGGGGGGCACAGCTGGGACACATGATGTTGTGCTCAGCAGTAAAACCTGGGGGAAAGGAGAAGGAAGCGGGGGCTTTTCGAATAAGGTGTTTGTCTTACCAAGCAACTGTTAGGTATGATGGCACCCAGCTTTCCTGGAGATGGCTGAGCACCTGCCTGCTGGCAGGAAGTGGTGAATGAATTCGCTTGCACGTGCAGCTTTTGCTTTACCTATTAAACTGTGTTTATCTCAACACACGAGTTTTCTCACTTTTGCCCTTCCCATTCTTCCCCCTGTCCTGCTTGGGGAGGGGTGAATGAGAGGCTGCTAAGGCTCAGCTGCCTACTGGTGTTAACCCACAACGAAAGGATAATAGAATTAAACTCCTGGCTGGGTGTCATTCCAAACTACTCGAGTCCCAGGAAGCAATGTTCTCCAGATATCATTTAAAACATGATCGGGTACAGTCCTAGGATCACAGAACTGCTGAGGCTGGCAGTCACCTCTAGAGGTGGTCTTCTCCAATACCCTGCTCAAAGCAGGGTGAGCCACAGCAGGTTGCCTGGGTCCATGCCTGTGGGTTTTGATATCTCCAGGGATGGAGACTCCACATCCGCCCTGGTCCCTCTACAATTTTGTTTGGGAACAGCTCATAACAAGAGCTAAAATAACATATTCGAACATAATATTTTTCCAGGAATTTAGGATACATTAATTTCCATTTTTCTAAACAAAATTCCAACCTTAAACTTGTCTTAAATAGGTTAAACCTTTTAGACCAATTAAACTTTGAAAGGGTGTATTACATGCAAAATGGTTGGTAGAGTTGCTTTCTTATCCATTTGCTCCAACTGAGCTGCTCTAGAATAATTTTGTCTCCATTTTCTCTATTTGCTGTCTTTAGTGACCTTGAAAGTATAATGGGCCAAACTCAGTGCTGTCATACATGGGATTGGTGCACTAATAGTAGGTCTTTTTTCAGTGATCTTGACAGAGACTTTGGTCCAGTGTTTCCCAGCAGTGGTGCAGAAGTCATGCACCTGCTCCCATCTTCAGTGCATCACAAACACAGTCATAAACGTTCCATGGAGTGCAGAAGTACAAATTATTTTTTTTTAAATTAAAACAAATAAAGTGCATTTCCTCTCTTTGACAGACAAATGCCTACCAGATTAAAATGTGGTTGAAAAAGCTTTGCTTGTAAAACTGGTAGTATGATTATGGAGTATTTTGCCTATGAGTAATGGACTGGAATCCATACCTATTGGCCAGAAAGTTGATTCTGCTAATTTACACCACCATAGCACTTCCAAAACTCCCTTTAAGGTGGGGATCCTGTTATGCCATCACCAGAGGAAGACACTTACCCTGTCCCTCCTAAAAAAGCCCTTATGGTCTATAAATGAAACGAGCACAGGGAGACCCCTGGGGATATAAAATAAATATTTTTAGAAAGAAATAGAGCTTGCCATGGCCCAAGAGATTTGGATCAAGATTTTCCAAAATTCAGACTTGTTTTAGAGCTGTGCACTTACCCCACAGCCACTTTTAATTTGAAAATTAATTTCCTCTTTTTTTTTTTTTTTTTTCTCCCAAAGTCTTCTTAAATATCTTTAGTAAATTAAAACTAAGTATTGCCAGCTCTACCAACAACTTTGCCTTTACGGATATTCCATGAATAACTTTTACTTAACAGAGTAAAGTAACTAATAAATTCAACCTTTCTTTCTCCCACTGTGCAGTCCACTCCCTTGCACAGAGTTCAGCTCTCAGTCCAGACCACCCACATCACGAATGAATGCTCTGATCTTGCCCTCCAACCACCTGGAACTGGATAACTGCCTTTTAAAATAGACTACACCCTCTTTTACTTCCTAATGTCTCAGGTATATTTTTCAGTACTTAAACACTTTGCAGACAAGAGTAATATCCACTCTACTGCTATAATTATTACTGCAATGTTTACCATCTGGGGAAATGGAAAAATACAGGACAAAAACTATCAGCACACAAAATTTTCACTAAAATAAAATTACACCTCAATATCCATTTCTGCACAACAAGAAAGTCAGGCTTTCAATAGGGAACCTGAGGAATCAGGCCTACACACCTATAATTCCTGTGATTCTAGAGCCTGCAGAAATCTGGGGGTACATTACCTCTTGGTTCAGAAGTCTTGGTGTTACTGGTTGATGCTTTAGGAGAAACTGGTTCCTTGAATCTGCACAACGCCCTGGTGATTTGGGCCTCACAAATCTGCCCACAAATCTGCAAATAAATGTTATGAAGAACTGACATCTCTCAGTGGCTGTTGTCACCTCCCACCCCTCTTAGATGTTGAACAAGAACCAGTCTTGTCATTCTTAGGACTTACTTCTACTCAGAGAGGTAATACTGAAGGGAACGTCCAAGCTTGACAGGTTGGGATGAAAGACCTGAGAAGAAGCACCATGAACTGTGAATGGAAAGATCCATGAGATATCTCTCTGTCTCATGGGTCTGTAGGGGACTTTAGCTTCCTAACTCCTTGACATACCCACTGAGAGCAGAAAACAGGCTACAATGTTATAACTATAATATAATTATCAACAGATACCCAAATGGTTCATTCCCATCTGCCTATCAACTTCAGAGATGAGGTCAGGGAGGAAAATTACCATCTGTGCTTTGGGAAAGAATGAACTTTAATCTGCTAAAAGTGTACCTGACTGAGGGAGGGGCCAGAGAGAACGGTCCTGCTCAAGGAATCACCAAGACAAACTCGTGAAAAATCACAATTATCTATGGAAACACCATTACAAGTTTCTACCTAAGAGCCTTCATTTCTAGATACCATCACAGCATCAGCAATCAGGATTTCCACCATTGCTCTACTTCTAACTTTTGTTACACTCAGAGAAAACAGCAGATTTTTTCAGAAGATAATTTCTTCTAGTGATATGCAGTGCAGAAGGGAGAGGATTAAGGAAAACAAGAAACTGCTGATAGACATCAGAAGTGAAGTACTGATCAGCACCTAACTACATAAATAAAAGATCATTTACTGTAAATGATGGACTTTGATCTTTGAGTCAAATTCAACCATGGTGTAACATCAATAATTGACCCTAAGGATTTGTTTGGCTTTTATTTCTTAAATGTTCTCATCTTGTTTCTGGAAAAAAGATGTGATAACAGATTCGCAATGTGCCTGACCTACATTCTTCAAGTTTATAATGGCCCAGCCTAGCCCGCATTCACATTCCTGTGTCTCCTCCTGAATAAACCGAAGCACCTTCCAGATGTGGTTGATATACTGATTATACTTCTGCACTGCAAAATCAAGATTTCTTAATCACAAGCATTAGTTTTTATTTAATTTAGGATTTTGCCTTCCAGTAAACTCATCTTTTCGTAATGACAAAGCCAGTTCTACAAGGCGCAAACTAGAAGCCCTTTGAGGTTTATTTCCTGCCAGTATGGGAGGACTCAATCACCACTGCATTAGTATCAGTAGGAGATATGGGTTGTGAGGCTTGCAGGCCACCATCAAGCCAAAGAAAGGGAGAAGGGAGAAACACAAACTTGGAATTTTCCAAGTTAATCCTTCGTTATATCCTGGTTTATCTGTTTTGTCTTTCAGATTCAAAACTCCATGGGATACAATTATGTCTACATTTTGGGATTTGTGTCACAGTATTGTCACAAGAATTACAATTCAGCACTGATGAAACAATGCCAGCTAATGAAGACTTTATTTGGAGACAGAAAGAAGAATATTTTTTAATGCAACAGCACCTGTTTTAATGTGATTTAAGGTAAAATTCAGCTCCCCTTACAGTCAGGGCTTTAGAAAATCTGTTAGCTATTCATAGGACTAATATTTTAAATTTGTTTCTCTCATTATTCATGCAGGAGGCTGAATGATATTTAAAAATGGGTTAATTAATACATTTTTGCTAATATGTCTAAAAACATAACCTGTTTTCCCGGATTACATAGACGCTTATTGCAACACTGCATTTTAAGCTGCATTCCACTGCTTGGAAAAGATGTACTTAGTCCTTTGGAAAAGTTCTCTAAGAGGTTAGAAATTAAAAAATGCTAGCCTCATCAATTTTCAGAGCCAGTGAGTTTCCCTTTACTTGGTGGTTGCCAAGAACTTTTATCCACTAAGAATATACACACTTACATATATTCAGTTTGCTCACACAGATCGATACATTTCGAGATTGCTGGTAGTTACTGGACTGCAGAATGACTTACACCAAATACTACTAAGCTGATCCCTCAGATCCTACAAGACCATCCATATAAATGGAAGCTACCATACTGTTAAGCACACTTTGTTGGTTTAACTGGGTACTGAAGGGGAAAAAAAATTAAAATCTTTCTAAAATGGTAAAAATTAATTTAGCAAACTTGATGTAAATTTGACAGTCCTTACTCTGATGTACTTCTCTTTATGGCATGACCCTTGCTTACATGTCAACCTGAGATGACTCTGATGATAAAATATTGTGATAATATCTTTCTTTCTAATAAGTGGAAATTCATTGTATTCTTTATGTTCACATTCAAATATATTTTCAATAAGGGTTTGGTTTTCCTTTTGTATCCCTCAGACTTTCTTTAAGCTCTTTCTGTTGTACTTTGCTAAGTGAGCTTCACAAAGATTTCTGATAATAGCTTTTATCAAATGAATTGCTTTTACTTCTCTACTGGTTGTCCCCTCCCACCTTTCTGATACAATTGAAGTATATGTCCGTGGCTGCTCGGGTCTGGAAATAGAGTCTACCTTTCGCTAGCAGTGTTGCTAACATTAGCACTCTTCTTTTTTTCTGACCAGAAGGCACACAAGGATATTTGCCAGCACTACATTTCACATTATCCAATTTTCTTCCTTTCAACAACATTAACTTGTTTTAATTCAAATTCACAAGGCCCTGTGGGAAAAGCAAGCCTTTTGTCAGACATTTTGAGAAGTCATGTTTTTATTTACACTCTAATTTTTGTGAGGGAAACTAGCTGAACATGCTGTTCCCAGTTTTTCCCCAGTTTCTTTGGAACATCCTCCTAGGCTGGCCATATGTGATTCCAAGCTAGCTGAGTCTGCTATTCATAGTGATTGTTTGCTTGCCTTCTACTTCTGTTTAGAATAACTCATTTGAATTTTGTTTTTACCACATTTGGTGATGGCTCCTTGCTATCTGATTTTATTGACTTAAGTGTTGGTTGAATGGTGCCAGTGACTGACAAAAAGAATAGCATGCCATTTTAATTTCATTACTAGCCCCCTTGTCAGCTGCTGATAGTGGAGGCTTGTGATGAGCTCTGTGAGACGCTGGAGATTGTGCCTGCCAGTGTTTTCCATGGACAGTACTGAACACAGCTTACTTCAGATCTGTTCAGGAAACTTTCCCTCAAAAGTGTGCCCAGCCCTTTTTGGCGACACATTTGTGAGTTCACAGCAGGCGCTGGATTGTACCTAGGGATGATAGTTTGGGTTCTGTTGTTCACTTCACTATAACCTGGGTACAGTTCGCTCTGCTGAACAGAAATTATTTGCATGCAGTATCAAGGAAATCATACGGTTATTACAACTCCTCTGCTTGTATCTCCTCAGGGAGCGCAACTCCTTTCATCCAGCCAGTTAGCTGATTCCCAGACACCTACACAGCCAGCTACACAGGACCAGGAGAGATCAATATTTTCTTTGCCAATTGCTTTGCACAACAAACTTTCTGGTATATTCTCTCTGCCTGGTGCTTTCCCAGGCTCCCCTTTCAGAAGAGAAGATACCACTTCCTCCTGTCAGTTTGGTGGCTCACGAGGCTGGTTCCAGCTGTGCTTCTGCCAGGGACCAAGCCACTACAAGGCATCCATGTGATCTGTGGTGGGCACTTTGCATCAGGCAGTTCTAACGGCAGGCTCACAACCCCTAAACCTCCTTCTTCCTTCAAGAAATGGGTGTCTGGCCTTCAGATCCATATGTTCTCTTCTGACCTCCTATACCACGAACCGAGGTAGTCAAAATAATGTCTCTGCAGTATCTCCAAATCTCCAGTAAGATTTTAACAGCAGGTTGGTTCTTATCTGAAATATACAGTTGGGTGTGATAAAAATAAGCTTTTTTTTTTTTTCTTTTCTTTTCTGTTGTCTTTGTGGTAGTCCTCTGCATATCTACTAATTAAAAAGAAGAAACTCCCACTATTCCATGCAGCTCTTCTCTTGTACATCTATACATCTAACATCTATAAATATAAGCTTCCCTCCTACAGAAATTTCATATTACATATTATAACATTAATTATTTGTTTGCACAAGTTCAGAACAGTCCATATTTCATGCAGATGTCACTACATTTTCCCACCCCACATGTTTGGGGCACTGTCTTAACACAGCCAGTAGCCTTGCTGTGTGCCTTCCACAGTATAATTTGGAATGCGTTTCCCTTGCAGGGAGAAAGTCTCATCACCCAGTGACACACATAGATTATTTAATTCTTGGGAGTTCGCTTTGGTTTATTTTGTCCTAGCAGAAAAAAAAAAAGAAGTTTGTGGATGCCACTGTGTAAGTCACCTTTCCTTCAGCAATATGTACTCCATCGACAGAGAGAAGGGACAATTCTTTTAGGGACTGTTCTTCTGGATGCTACTTGAGGTAGTCTCATCCTCTCAACGTGATAGCCAGCTAATTTGATCACTCTCTTGGGAAACTTTAAGAGTACAAAACCACATTTTCCTGTTCATTTTTTTCTCTGGAAAATTGATTTTAAAATAGTGTGTTGCCACATACCAGTGCAAAACATAGATGCTAGTTTCTAACAGCTTTATTGCATATGCATTACACTGAGGTTTACTACTTAAACACAGATCTCATCTGGAATGATGTATACTTTGACTCATATATGTTTGAAATGCTGACTATTACTCAAAGTCATCAGACATTTGTCTCTTTGGCTAATTTCATGAGGTTTCTAGTAGAAGGGGCTGAATGACCCCAGTTTAAGGTGTGCCAAGAAACATTTCTCTGTCTCTGTAGGCCCTGTGTCTGTCTGCTTGCTTCAGAGGAGAAGCAGAGATGTGAACTTCCCCTGCCATTCCCTCATGGGTCAGCCTAGGAAGCTCTCTGTGCCCCGATGCGAGGGCAGAGGTGCTAAATTGCCCGTCTCCATCCTGTGGAGTGAGGGGCTGTCTCTCTGCCCACCAGATCAGCGTGGCCAAGAAACACTCCCATTCTGTGAGGAGCACAGGCAGCATGAGAAGCAGTAGAGAAGTAAGAAGAGGGCGGACCAGTTTGGGTGGCCCTTCCTGTGGCTGTAGAGCCAGCAGGTTCACTTCACAGCTGCCCTTGCTTCCTCTCTTCCCAGAACAGAGCAGGCTTCAAAGCACAGCATAATTAACCAGATAAGTCAAGAAATTGACTTAGTTTACATTTGATCAGAGCATTTCCAACCAAATTTGACATATTGGTTGTCCCTTCCGGGATAAAAAATCCCGCAAAAATAGCCTTTCTTGCAAATACGCCACGCTTCCAGATGTCCTACCCTCTGAAAAATAGGAAATTATCTTTTTCATATAGTACAAAAAGCAGATGGAAGAAATCAAAATATTTCCCACATCCTTGAGTGAGCCTGAAAGGAAAGATTTAACTGTCACCTGCCAGTCAATGAAAGAAGAAATCAGAACTTGATCTGATTAGATCATGACTGTGCATTTATTAGCCCAGTCCTTCTGGGCAGAGCTACTAAGCACAGGGACAGAGAAGGGGTGAAACCTGGGGTCTGTCATCCCTGGGGTTCACACCGAGCCATACCACACCATTCTGGAGGGTGCTCTGCTCCCAGGGTGAGAGCAAACAGGACTCCCTAGGCGGATGGCACAGCACAGCCATGGACGCTATGTGATGCAGATGCAGAGAGTGAGGCACCGGCTGTTCACGAGGGCAAACGCAGAGTGAAGATGAAATCAAATACATAGTGGGGCAGATGAACAAATGAGGGATTAATATGCAATTAGGAAAACAAAAGCAGTGAGAGAAAAGAGGAAGACAAAGGGAAGGGTAAAAGACGGCACCAGAAGGAAATTTACTATACAGAGAATAAAAAGAGAAAGTTGGACCCCTGGATCCAGAACTTCTTTTCATAGCCCTAGGAAAATGAGGAAAGTCAATATGAATATAAGAGCAGTGAACTGAAAATCGAACAAAGGAAGATAATGATAGTCTTGTAGATTTTTTAGGGAACCCTCTGAAGTCTTTGAAATATTGACAATGACCAAAGATACATTAAGTGATAACTACTTTGAACACATAGGCAGAAATCTTTCTTTTAGATAACCATCCTGTTCATTTCTGGAAAAATCCCAGAAAGCAGAAAGGCTTTCTATATAGTTTCTTATATCTCACAGATAGGTATTAATTTAAGAGGAAATTAATATTTTGTAAAAAAGTCTTAAGCTGGGTTTTACTTTCTGAAGGGTCAGTTGTCTTTGAAATGAGTTAAAGAAATTGGAGTAACCAGAGTTCAAGCTGAATACCATATACTTACTCTTCAGCCCCAAAGTGAGAGGAAAAAATATGTTGAGTTTTTGTTTGCTTTGCCTTTTCTGTAAGAGGTTCAGGGAACACTCCATAACTTCCCTTAGTGAAACGTTGTCTCTGCCATTTCATCAAGGGGACAAGAGTACAACAGCTGATCTTTCTCTTCTAGGGCAGGGGTTTATTTTGGGGTTAAGGGAGACAGCTACTGGAAAAGAATCCTATTTAATAAAGGAACAAGCAATTCATTTGGCAGAGCAGACAAAAAAGGCCTGACAAAGGAGTAATAATAGCGTTAACCTCAGGCTGTGTGTGGTCCACAGATGAAGTGTTTTGAAAGCCATGGTTTGCCTGTCCTCACTGAGCAGAGAGAGAGAGAGTAAAAAAACAAAACCCCTGTGTCATTGCTGCCTGTGAATTTTTTCTCTTGTTACAGGAAAGGCAAAGGAAACCATCAGGCCAATTTACTCTCCGCTTGAGATTGAACATCCTATTCTTGTGGTCATGGCAAAAACTAAGCAGTGGTTTGGGCTTCCAATAGACCCCACCCCAAGTTCTAGATTTCGCTGAGAATACCCTGAGTTTAACTAACCACTTTGTTCCTTAAATCATTGTTTTTCAAGGGAAATTTAATTTAAAAGATGTATTTATAACTGAGTGAAATCCTACGCTATGCAAACAAAATTATTATTGTTTGAAATAATTCCCGTCTTGTTGGGACTGTGTCCAGAAGTCATATTTTGTCAGAGCCAAGCTGCAATGGAGCGACCGGCACTCTCTTCCAAACCTAGTAATACACGGCTTCAAGGGCCAAATCCTGCCTTCAGCTACACCACTGTACATTCAAAGTTACTCCACTGACTTCACATTTGGCCCTATATGTGGAAAACAAGATTTCACCTCCTTGTCATGTTTTGCTCAATTTCTTCTTGGATTACTCTTTGTCCATTTTGCTCTCAGATTTAAAAACAAGAATTTAATCCAGCCAGTAGATTAACTCAAGCAATAAAGAGTCCATGTAATGTGGGCCAAAAACCAGTAGAATCTGGAATGTGCTGGTGCCTGGAACTGAGGTCCAAAGGCATAAAATATCTTTTGCTCTGGCTGACGGGAAGCTGCCTCCTATTATTCTTGTATTTTTGAGGAAGAGAGAGCAGTCTGGTTCATGCTATTGCATGAACTAACATATATTTTAATTAATTCCGAACACCAGGGACTGTCAGTTTTAAGGATCTTATTTCATCATGTTTTTCAGTAAATTGTTACCATGATTGATTCTGCCTTAGGAGCCAAACTAAGCCTGGCCCTTATGTGTGTGAGGGCAATGAAGAGGAGGAAGGAGTCTAAGTTGTCAGCCTTTCCCCTCGCACAGCTCACAGAGAAGAGAAAATTTCAGTCTGTGCCTTCTTCCCTTTCCTCCTTTCCTCCCTATTATGAAAAAGGAGACAAAAAAACAGGTGGGAAAATATTTTTGCTAACTTGAAGTATTCCCAAATCATGAGACTGGTTGAATGATAGATTGTAGATCCATATGGGACTTAGGATTCATCTTTCCAAACTTTTGTCTGCAATCAGGAAATCTCAGACATTTTTAGAGAAGAGTGGAAGCTGGGGCTCTCACATGTCCCCATGTTGACATGTCTCTGAAAGCACAGGCTGTATAAGAACACAGAAGTATGAGATTAGGCAACAAACACTGTTTTTCAGCTCCATGCTCATTACTGGAACCAGCCAGACTTGCATGTGCAGGGAAAGAAACAGAAAACAATCCTGTCCCAGAAAAGACATTTCTTCCCTATGCGTGTGAATTCAGAAACCTATGACATGATTTATTGTTTCCTTAATGGAAATTAAAACTATCAAATACGTTATTACAAACATTTCTTACAGGCAATAACATTAGAGCTGCTGAAGCAACTGCAAAAGATTATCAGTGGTCAGCATATTTAGGCTTTGGGAACTAACTGAACAAAATATGTTTTCATATGAACACACATTGCCTGAGGGTTCACGCCCTAACTTTGGTTTCTATTGAAAGTGCAGATATGTTTGATCAAAAATTTAGCAAGGCTGCCTTCCCATCTCAAAAACATACTCCTCTCCATTAACCACATTCCCATCTGCTATTTATTCTGTCCTTGATTTTTTCTGTCCTCTAAAGTTTTGGCTTGCTTTATATAATTTCGCAGGGTTGTGTGTGAAGGAGTGTCTATTTATTGTTGGTTTTATTATTCCTATTTTGTTAGGTACACCTTTGCAGGGATCGGGGATGCTGAGCAGAAGGAGGGGGGTGGGAAGCGAATGGCAAAGTAGTTGGTTGCTTTGCAACTCTTCCTACAGCAGAATCTGTACTGCCTCTTCCCACCTCTTATCAAGAAATAGGAATCAAAGAAGTTTGTCATACCCCAAAGCAGATGTCTCGTGCAACACATTGTTGCGAGCTACTGCTCCGGGTTTTGTGTAATGTAGAAGTCACTGAACATTACCTTCCTCCCATGGCTTCTTATAGCAAAGCATTCATGTATAAACAGCTGATGAAAGAAATAGAAAACCTTTGGGAAAAGAAAACAGCAGCTCACACAGTTCTATGATCACTGCAGAATCCCAGGTTGTTTGACTGTAAAAAACTATTATTATTATTAAAGCATTTTCTGCTGAGATTTTCTTTGCAACAATACTGCTTGTCACTGCCATCACTTGCTCTTTCTCACAGAAGAGTCAAGGGCTCAACGGAGTCCATTTCTCTGTGATCTCCTGCAGCCTTTTTTGCTCACCGGGACATGCAAGAGTGCAGCCATGCACAGGGCAGGCCTGGGGCTGCTCTGCATAAATGCAGCTGGGCTTCAGGTTAGCCTGGGGATAGGAGATAGACTGATCTGCTCCTGTTCCCCACGTTGGATGGGGAGGAGGTCCATTGTATTTCAGTAAATTTACATGGGGAGAATATACCTAAAAAGCTCATACAAAGCTTACCACTATGCAATTTTCAAAGTGAGAAGCAGGTAATGTCAGTAGCAGAGAACTGTCAGGTAGGGCTTTAGAAGCGATTGCTACTTCTTCAGTTGTGTTTTAAATACCATATAATTAACAAAATTCCTAAATGTATTGGTGCTAGTAAGGTCTCTAGTACAGATGGTCTGAGATAGTCTCAAATGGTCTTCCATCAGGAACATTTGCCAATTACTTTGTATTGTTGCACTAAGCAGGAATTTCTTTGTTAGAAGGGCCTGAAAAAGACTTTCCCCTTCCCAGTAAATAAGCTCTTCCAAAGCTTTGCCCAGACAGTAATAGGAGAAGAAAGGAACTGTGAAGTCCTGAGATACTGGCTAGTACATTTCAGGAAGAAACAAGACAGCATTATTTTTTCATGTCCAATACTGGTCTAAAATAAAGACTCAGGATAGAAAATTACACTCTAGACATTCAATGATAAGGCTATTCAAGCTACGTTTTCATCCAGTTCAAGGACCATGCCAGAAATTGTTATAGTGCTTGTCAAAAGAAATAGTCATGATCATTTAGACAAAATAATTGCCTTTGACCTTTCCTTTCCTAGTGAATAGTCTTCCTTCTGAAGAAAGCAGACTTCCTAATGGTGGCAGTTCTCCAAAATGGTATAGAAGTGCTTATTCATTAATGGCGTGAAGTGATTATCATTGGAAAATTCATATTAGGTTGGATTTTTGCTATTTTAAGTCAGTTCCAAAAAGCCCAATCCTGATCTCTTTCACATAAAAGAACCAATGACTTGAATGAGAAAAAAAGAACCAATCCATCTTGGCAGAGAGCAACACACCTCTTTTGTGGATACAGCACTTAGTGCTTTATCTGTGTTCAAGGGAGGTGCGCTAGCAGGTAAGTCCCATCGCTCTGGTCTCCCATCCAGGGGATGTGGCTCCTGTGCAGCCCTGAGTGCCTTGTCCTCACACCGATTTGGGATGCAATCAAGCTGTGCAACAGGAGCTGGATGATGGAAACCACTGCATACACAGACAACCTGCACGTTGTTGCCAAGCCAAATACAATTATATAACATTGGTCTTACTTATTGCTGTCATCCCATTTATTATTAAGGCCTGATCTGTCCTGGTCTTAAGACTGGTACGAACATCAAGAGAGGACATGTCTGGCCAGTGCAGCTTGGATCTTGATGTACGGTGTATTGCTAAACGTGGTGGGGTTAAAGATGAAATATATGTACTTTTCACAGCAAGAACAAAATGCTACTTTAGTCTGGCAGGTGTTATTACTGTTTGCATTATTCCTATGCCTAGAAGCCTAGAAACTGAGCTACCTGCAGTTCAAATGACGATGAATCACAGTGGTCTAAATAGTGGGTCTAGAGCACAAGTCCAAGTTGACCACTGCCACTGCATCAGTGGAACACAAGGTAAAATTTTGCCTGTGAGTGGAGGCAGCTCCCTTAGTGGCAGCTAGGTCAGATGGCTGTTCCTAGCCCTGCTCCTTCCCCGTTGCAAGTGGAGGGAGTAGCTAGACCTAAGGGAAGGTGCAACTGAATCCTCCTTTTGCCCTGGAAATCTTGGCTCCTGGATGTTCCCATGTTTCCGGCACATTTTGTTCACACCAGAGCTCAGAGGACAGATTTGCAGCTTCCTAGATCTGTCTGATTCCTCACAAAGATGTTTCTCCTCTGGTGTTTTCCCAAAATTTGAGTCTTGTGAAACCCTCTGCCAACAGGGATTTGCACTGTGTGTAAATGCGCTGCCGGTGTGCATGCCAAAGTCTGTATGATCAGTAGTAATGACATTCATTTTTAAGCCTTCTGCTGAAGAAACTGTCTGATACAGTGTTAATTTTTTATATGGAGAGAGCTAGAGAGTGTTATCACCCGCTCTGCCAATATGTAATTCATTCACCCAAAGCAAAGATATTCTGTCTTGGAAAGGAAAAGAAGAGTTGATGCAACTTGAAGTTGGTTATGAGCCTTAGTCCATAAGCACTTTATAACATAACGTGGTAGAACAACTTATTACATGGCATGTGATAGAGTTTATGCTAGCTTTAGAGAATGTTTATAGCTAATGAGATAATCTTGAGCAGCACTTCAGACTTGGCTTACTGTTTGGGAAGATTAGTGATGACAGATATCTGAGTCTGCCATGACACTAAATCAAAAGCTATTATGGTATCATTAAGGCTCATGGTACAACTAGGATAACATGGGATCAGTGGGATTCAAAGGCTGTGTGAAGGACTGTCTGCCTTTGCTTCCTATTCTCACTGGGGTTGATGGATCCATCCTGGGAACTTCACCTTACGGTGAAAGCTGTGGTGCAAAGCTGCCCTGGAGCACCTCCAGCTCCCCACAACCTCTGCAGAAGACAGCTCTGTGTCGCCAGCCAGCCTCTTCTTTCATCAATTTGCCTTCTAGGTCCTACATGCCACAGTAGACCCCAGGGTGCAGGGCATTCATGGCAACAGAGGGAGGAGACCTGAAATTTGAATGCAAAACCAGCACTGCCTGCATGAGCCGAGAGACTATGTGGTTACCACTGCCTTACTTCTGTACCGAAGGATCTATAAATGATATAAAGCAATGCAGAACAGTGCATAAAGCTACTACTGTTAGTACTGACATGCTGCAATAGTACTCACACTTAATCGTTTCACTATCATTTGGTATCATGCACACTTACAATTTTGATTGCTCTATGGTATATTCACCACCACTGAGGAAACGTCATTACAGGGGTATATCCCTCCCCTCCCACAAGTTGCACTGCTGCATCAGCAATAGCAGGTCTTTATGTCTGAAACAATGTACCCACAAAGGCTTTACAAACCTTTACTAATAGTTTCAGTGTATGAGAAAAACATAAATAAAGAGTATTGATTATTTCAGTCTTCTAAGCTCATTATACCTGCAGATACTGAAAATGCTTTTAAACCCAGGAGATTATACAGGGCAAAACTCCTTCTGTAATGCTCTGGGAGATTACGGGAATATAGTTAGGGATATACTCACACATGCACCTTGGTGGTGTTCCATACAATTGCTATGACTTATAGATCAAAGTGATACTCGCTTTACTGGATCTCTCAGAAAGCTGCTGATGTTCTAAACTGTGTTGTTTCACCGAAGTTATGTTGCTGATTCCCGTGACGTACAGGCGTTCCTGATGTGGAAGGTCTGCCTTGGTTGATGATGGTTTATGAAAACTACCAGCGTAAGAAGTTGCGCTGTAATTATATCATATGTATGCATAGCCCTGCACTCTGCAGAAAGGCATGCCAAACTACTTAGTGTTTATCAGTTCCCTATCTACGGGTAAGCTAGGAGAGCTGCTCTTCTTATCTTACCAAGCCCATGTTTCTGGAGCTGAAGGTCACAAATTCCAAAAAGCTAGATCACAACGAGCCTGTATTTGTATCTGTGGCCTCTTACCAATGGCATCTCCTGTTTAAACTGAATTCCTGTCAGCGTATATATACTGCCTTGAAGTGAAAAACGTTTTCACCTCACATGGAAAAGATATATACAGCAACTGAAGTGTTACATGGTTACTTGCTGCTCCCCAGTTACTGCGCCTTCCACCTTTTCCATGCCAGTTACACTGCAACAAGTGAGAAAGGTCCATTTAACAACCGTCATATATGACATTTATTATGGACTGCAGCTGTTGACAGTTATGCAACTGGGATGAAATGCATCCCCATAAAAAGCACTAGGATGAGGCCTGTGCCACCACATAGAGTCTGTCTAAATCCTCAAAATAGACTCAGGTACACCACTCAGCAACTAGGACTCAAGTGGATGCCTGCGATCCGAGACATTTCAACCATGTTCTATAATATTTTTAACGTATGATCCACCTACCCCAAGCAATTTCACTTCCCCATCTCTGCTGCTGTCTAGGCACTTTGACTAGGAAAGAGCAAATGCAGCATGTTTCTTGTTTTGCTGTTTTCCCTCAGAGAAACTTAGGAAATTGCACTTTTTAAATGCTGAGTTACAGCTTGCTTAGATCAAATACTAACTTTGCACGATGATATGGTCTCTTATTTAAATTTACACTTTCTTTTTATGCAGCTTTGAAGAACATTCCTCCCTCACTTTCCACCCTCAGTTTAGTATGGTACAAAATTACCTCAATTCCCACTAGCTTCAGCAACTTGCACGGTATTTTTTTTTTAAACTGAGATTTTGGCAGGGCCTTTGTGGAAACAGCAGTACAGATGTATGGTCATGTAAGAGCAGATTTATAGTAGCACATGGACTTTTTAGTGTTTTAACTTCATAATCATAACATCCCCTTGCATTTGGGCTTTTCAGAGAGTGTTAAGTAGAATAAATATGTATATTTGCAAGCACAGCTCTTTCAGTTGCTTATGCAGATACGAAGCTGACACAAGAGAGCATCTGCCACTGGTACAACTGGGACTGTGTACGTGCTGTTTGTTACGCACATATTCAGTGCCCAAGTCCTGCAAGGCACAGTGTGCTCTCCCACAATAGCTCACCTTATACCAGTTGAAGTCTGCCCATCTGGAGAAGCGTGACAGAGCAGCAGGTATCTGTGTGCTAGAGTAAATCTTTCATTAGGTTTGGAAAGGTCAAATACAAGATTCATCAACACTCTTTAAAGTCAACAAAGCTGACCTGTAGCACTAGGCCTCATTTTTACATGTTGGCTGAGATTTTTCCCAAAACATTACTATTCTAAGCATTTCAAAATCAGAGGCCACATTGTTATTGATTATTGTTTGCATGCTTGTATCAACAAGGACCGACTCTACTGAGCTGGACAAACACAGGCAGTGTGAGAGTAGGCATGGGAAAATTTGGTAGTAGCTTGTGGCAAGAGGCTGATCTAGATGCAAAACAGACACAGTTTTATAACATATTTTCTCTCTACCACTTCTCTGTAACACCATAATGAGCACCGTGTCATACTAAATTCCTGCTGTGAGCTAGAAAGGGGTTGAAGCAGAAAAACCTCCAACATGGTCCCCCAATCCGGCGTCTGCTAGGAGGTGTAGCAAATACGAGCCCCCAGGACTCTGCCCCATGGCTCTTTATCTTAATAACCCTCCTGTGACCCTGGGAGAAATTAAACTGACTTTAATGCCTGAGAAGTCCTGGAGTTAGATCTTAACACAGGGCAGAAAAACACTCCCTGTCTCAAAAACTGCAACCTAAGACAAAAAAACCCAAGGGCAATACAAGCACTGCACTCTCCTTCAGCTTACAGCTCAATTTACTTTTCCCCATCCTTACTTTCCATTTTTTGGTTTTTACATTGTCTTTGTCTTTGCTTGAATAGTAACATCATCCACTTGTCCTATAGTAAATATATTTTCCTTACCTGCATGCAATGTGGTTTTGTGAATGTTGTATCCAGATTACTACAGAATAAAACTAAAGCAAAATCACTGTTGCCCATTAATATCAATAGACTCTTAAATCGTTTTCTGTTATGCTTTCATGCTCTGTTTTTATTAGATATTTAAGTCGTTGTGTTTTTACTAAGATTACAGGATGTTGCAACTAATGGAAATAAGCCATTGCAACAACTTTGACATTACTAGTCAGGAACAGTTCACATTTCATAAACCTGTTTTATGGGAGTCTGTAATTATACATTCATAAGAAAATATGAATGATATATACTTTGTATGCTTTTCAATTTTCAGCCAGAAAATTTTAGTGTAGAAGCTAGATGATTTTCAAAGGGAAGAATGTGCTATATTGAACCGAGATACTGTGTTATGCTGAAAGAGATTAACTGTATACCCAGAACAGAACAACTTCTTGCAAGTGAAACCTTTATTGAACAAAATGTGGTGGTGTAAATTTTGCCGTTTTGCAGTAAAGGGCCTAATTCCTCCACAGAGATGGAGATGTATAAACGCTGACAGACATAAAAGCGATCAAGGTCATAAAATACGGCTGAGGTTATGATACTTCTCCTCACCTTATCATGTGAAGTGATTTCAAGTCACTTTTAACCTTTGGTTAGGCTGTAGATAGGTCTTTGACAAGCCTGCACATGCGTGTAACAAATCAGACTTTAGCTTATTATCACTATTACTCTATCTGGCTTTGCTCAACTAGGTGTGTTGAGCACTTCTCAAATGGGATTAAGAACCCCATTTTTTACTACCATAAACTCGCCAAAGCTGGGCCAGGAAGAGAGAAAAGGTACCACTGCATGTGACCAGTTGCCTTCATCCTATGGAGCACCAGGAAGGGACGCTGCGTGTATTGGAAAGGGCATGCCAAAGCTCCTCATTTCCTGGAAAAGTCTTGGTACTGTGGAGCAAAAGTTGTGGGCTCATTGCCAAAAATGAAAAAAGAAAAAGAATTTTCCTATTCTCTTGGAGGCCGTAGCTGGCCAAAAGTTTGAAACCTTGCAGGGTTATTTTGTGTTACCTGTCCTCTCTCTCTACCCAAGCTGTCTGCAGAAAGAGGTCTTTGACCTCCTGCCTTTTTGATCACAACACTTGATTATTTCTAATTTGCTGCCTGTGTGAGGCCACAGAATTTAGTGGTGCGCACTCCATTCTTCCTTCTATGTGACTGCAGTATTGTGTACTGGGAGACTGAGGTATTACATACATGTAATAACAGATGTGTTATTCTCACGGAAAGGCTCACAACAGGTTAAAACATGAGGGGCAAGACAGCTTTCAGAGAGCGAGCTGACTGCGCAGTTGCTTGGGACAACAGGATGGTGATAGATGTGTCATCGCCCTCCACCTTTACATGCCTGGCTCCAACCCCGCTACGTGTGCCTGGCCCCTTCACCCTCCCACTCTCCTCCTGCAGATCACAACACCCCTCTCTCACAGCAAGAGAGTGAAACCTCTGTTTTCCTCTCCAGAGGGGAGTGAGCCAAGGTGCCACACTCATTTCACACCCCTGGCAAGTCGCGGCCCGAGGCATGGGGCCATGAGCACCCTGTCACGCACCCTCTCCAACACTCAATGCTGGAATCATGTAGCTGATCAACTAAGCAACAGTTTTACTTCTTACCATGCTGAATGACCTAGACTTTGTGGACAAGGTGATGGCCTGATCAGTGAACTGGAGTTTTATTTCCCTTGACCTCTACCTTGGGTTTCAGTGTCTCCAATGAGATGGGAAAAGTTCTTAGCCAGGGGAGACGTCCCTTCCCATCCACAGCAATGTTTCTTGGCCTCCTGAAACTTCCCACTGAGCCTTCCCAGACACCCATCCTCATTCTCGGCATGCAGTCTACCTCTCCTGCTAAACTGGAGGATGAAGACAGTCTAAGTCATTTTTGTCCTTATTTGTGGGAAGGCAAAACTTGAGTTTGTCTACATTATTGAAAAGCCTTGTGCTGCCTCTATACAGAAAATTCACACATTAGAAACATTAAGAAGGAAATTAGGAAATTAACACAATACAAATATTAAGAAGCAACAAGTGTAATAGTGACTTTTTGTCTTCAACTCACTTTCTGAAGAAGAAAAAGTCAGTGCTTTGCCAGACAAACAGACACACTGTCTGTGAAGTTACCCACTGGGTAGAGTGCAATGCTGGTCTTAAATCTTTATGTTCAGGACAACATATTGCATATGGGGTTGTGGGTGAGCTGTTCTCCTTTATGGGTAAGCTTCTCCCTTTTGGGGAACTAATGTGTCAAAAAGAGCTATTTCTTCCTTCTCTCCTTCTGCCTAAAGTGTTGAGCAGCAGCACATTGGAAGAAACATTGTGATTGAACCAAAGAAGTAATTCAATAATGTCTGACCACATTACCTGCTTTTATTAGGTGGCAGTCTCTGGTGGCGGTGGAGAACTTGGCACGGGAAGGGTTTACCTGCTGCGAGTCTGGCTAAAAACACCAGTTACCTACAGGCCAGTCCTGAGCTGCCGGTTTGCACGATTTTGATCAGGTCACAACAGCCCTCCAGTTCCCTCCATCTTCCCACACTCTGAGGAGGTGAGTTAACCACAGTTTACCCATGTGTTTCTGTTTGCATCCTTCTTTCTGTTTTCCATTAGCATTTTGTTTGGATCACTGATTTCTTCCACATATAAAGGAAACACTGCCAGCACATCCTGCTTCCAGAGGAATAGGAATACCCAGAGAAAGCTTTCAAGCAATCTAAAAACACTGGGAAGAAGCAGCATTAAAAAAAAATAACATTAGCATTTTAAAACAGAATTCTAGTGGTGCTACCCTTTAAAAAGCCCTGTTAATTACTACTTAACTAAATTATTATTTGAATTGCTTTTTTAACATCCAAACTCTAAAAGTTTGGTTTTTTTTTTTTTTTCTCAGGACAAAAACACCAGAGGAACACTTTGTGTGAAATACTCAGTGCATGTGATGAAAGACCTTAATGATACCTGAGCCTACACCAACAGCCCTAGGATGAACCTCAGCGGAGTGCCTTTTTCCTACAGTATTTGTGTAATAGATACTGAATGGCAGGAATGTCTGTGACTGCCTGCCTGCCTGCAACAGTTACTGTTCTGGAACAGATTTCAGCATGCAGCAAATGAAGCAACTGATTCAAGATTATGCCATAATAGCAATGCCATAAAAAATCTATAAAGACAAATGTTTTGTTCCTGAAATTCCAAATCCTTTACTAAGGCTTACATCTCAAAAAACACAAAAAACACTATCTGTCTGTGAAAGCCCACAGCAAATATGGACAGCTTACAGATGAGCACAAGACTTATACTCTAGAAAAAATGGTGACAGTAAATCTTTTAAAATATGATCTAATAGTCTCCAGCACAGGTAGACAAATCAATAAGAGGAAAATACTTATTTTGGGGTCAAATTTAGCTCTTTCACCCAATCATAAGTTTCCTGTGAACAGTTTAACTCATGTTTTTTGCGAACTGTGACTCACTAGTGAATTCTTCATGGTGACTATTCCCATATCAATATTGGGGTTGTGTGGCTGCTCAGGTAAGCAACAGTTTTATTTCTCACCACCTTGGATGGCCTTGTGGACAACGTAATGGCCTAATCAGTGAACTGGGATATTGTTACCATCAAGGAGACAGTGTCAGGTGGAGGGATAGAGATAGGAAAGAATATATGGCTATTTTTAGGAAATTTAAATTTTTGCTTTTAAATACAAGTAGAACATTCTCTCTATTCACCTGTAATGTAGAAATTTTTTCCCCATCCTTTATTTTTTTTTAAAACTAAAATATTTGTTTGTGCCTGGAAGAAGCGAGGGGATCGTGGCATTTGTTACATGACTAAGGAGCTGCAGAAGGGACAAAGCTTCTTAACACTCCAGCTCCACTGAAAAATGCCAAAGAGGCATCATTTTGTAACAACGAGAAAAAGGAAAGTGTTTTCATCTTACTGACTTTTGCTGAGTTCTTCAGATTTCGTCTGAATTTTTCAGTGTTGGCAAGAATGACTGCATACCCATCTTGAACTTTTTTCGCCACTATCCCTCAGATTCATGTCTTTGTGTATTACTGACAACTCTGACTGTCCTCCAGAAATACTGAAAATAATGCAAGAGAAAAGGAACAATCTCCCTAAATTGTTAATCTGATCACTGATGCTACTTGTAAAATTACATCTCTTTCTCCCCTTGGCCTGAGATATCCTGAAAAAGCAGCTGTGACTTCGCTGTCGTCCTGCCATCCTGTTTCTCTTACATGTGTTTAAGTTGTCTTGGACACTGTGTGACCACAGGGCCAAGTGTTTCTCTCCCTTTGACAGTGGCACCACACGCTCTCTGACCTGCCAGCTCCAATCTGATTTTTTTCTTTCTGGCTTGAGGAGTACAGAAACGTTTGGAAGATGTAATTGAAGCTCAGGCAATATGGTATGCTCCACTCACTTAGCTGAGAGAGTCTGCTTTGCTCCACTACAGTGCACTCCTTACAAGATAATAATTCTTGCCAGAAAAGGTCAGATGGAGGCTGAAACAGTTCAGATCGAGGCTGAAACAGTTCAGATCTATGAAAAAGATTCTTCCAATGGAGCCAGAGTTCAGTGTGAAAACTCTTAAAATAAACCAAAATGAAATAATGAATCACAGAATACCAGGTTGGAAGGGACCTCAAGGATCATCTGGTCCAACCTTTCTCGGCAAAAGTACAGTCTAGATAAGCTGGCCCAGCACCCTGTCCAGCTGCATCTTAAAAGTGCCCAGTGTTGGGGAATCCACCAGTTCCCTGGGGAGAATATTCCAGTGGCTGATTGTTCTCATTGTGAAAAACTTTCCTCTTGTGTCCAGTTGGAATCTCCCCAGGACTAACTTGTACCCATTACCCCTCATCTTTTCCCTGTGACTCCTTGTAAAAAGGGAGTCTCCATCTTCTTTGCAGCCACCTTTTAAATACTGGAACATGGTGACAAGGTCTCCCCTAAGCTTTCTTTTCTGAAGGCTGAACAAACCCAACTCTCTCAGCCTTTTCTCATGTGGCAGGCTTCCCGATCCCTTGATTATCTTCGTGGCTTGCCTCTGGACCCTCTCCAGCCTGTCCACATCTTTGTATAAAGGGGACCAAACCTGAACACAGTAGTCCAGGTGTGGCCTGACAAGCACTGAAATTCTTGCAAAGAAAAAAGATCCATGTTACCCTGTTTGGAAAGGCAGAAAAGCAGTGTACCTTCCTGTTTAGTATTTTGGGGATTTTAAATGCTATAGTGATCTTAGATACCACAGTAGAGATTGCTAAAATAGTGATAATGGTAGAGACACACTTAAATCTCCTTAGCTTCAGGCTCTGGAAGTCTCAAACTAAAGCGCTCAAGGTTTTATAAATAACTGCAGAAAGACTACGTCTCCCCTGTGCGCTCTGCCTGGACAAGACTGCCCTGCCTTCAGTGCTAAGTGTTTGACTCTGGCTCTCAGACCTTTTAATCCAATTTGTAAATTCATTAGACCTCCTATCCTTTCTATTGATATAGGCTGAGGATTTCTTAAATTCTCAGAAACACTCTACTGAAATAAATAAATAAGTAAATAAAATCCCTGTTTGGGACTGGCATTTAAGTCTGAGAATATGGTTGCTTTTCTCACTTACTTGCTAAGGTTTCATCTTACCGAACTTCATGTCACACGCATGGCTGCCTACCTCTGAGCTAGTTGTCTAGACTCTTTTTTATATTCAATGGAGATAAACAATCACTTCAAGAACACAATTCACCTAATTAATTTAGACTTTGGAAGAGATGAAATATGTCCTAGTTGCCTGTATCTCACCACTGCCTATAAAGAAGGCGCAGATGAGTAGCTCATATGCAAACCACCACACTATAGGTGACTACAGCAAGATAAATCCCAGCCGGGATGACTTGCACTGCTAGTTGGCTTAACGTAGTAGGACTCCCCTTTGGCGGAGGCTCCAGGCAAGTGTCAGGAGTATCCTTGAAACTGCCCTTACTCCAGCAGAAAGTATTAGTGTTGTGAAAGTCTTGCATTTCTTATTCTTCTAGTAAGATAAAAGATAAGTAAAAGTGGCTGTCTGAAAAGCAACTGCTTAGAATGAGGGCTAAGCATTTCTGATGGAGACATCCTGAAGTCTGCAGAGAAGGTAATTTGTAGTGGTGCTAATTTCTCTGCAAAGTACAATGTGAGTTTGGGCCCTAACATGTCACCCTGTAGTCTGAGATCAAGTTAGAAAGGCACCTTCTTTCTGTCATCTCTGTCTTGTGATGGTAGGTCCTTTTTTTGCAATTTTCAGAGTCATTTCTGCGTTGATTAGATGGACCTCTCCTCAAAAACATTTTGTTTTACTGCCTAATTTCCCTGGGTTTGACCGTATGTTCCCACCGGGTATCAAAAATATTCCAAGACACCTGGTGACTTTAATTTTTGGTTTAAATTATTTTAAAAACTTTAATTTGGGAGCACTGCAGAATAGTTCTAGAATTAATCTGTTAGGGGGAGACAGGAGCTTCAGCTAAACACATCTTAACCTTGCCTGGCATTCAGACATTTTTCCTTCTTTCTTCAGATACTTCTAGGTAATCTTTTGATTTCCTTACTTTATTTTCAGAATACCAGTTGCAAGGAACTGCTTAAACTTGAAGATTCAAACAAAAAAAAGTAAGAAAAAGCAGAATATCTAGTTGACATAACTCCTTATTATACTTGCATTGGAAGCTAAATTCTTGAAATTGTTGTATTGTATGAAGAGGCTCTCTAACCAAAATACTCTCTGATATGAGCTTGCTTTTTTACGCTGTAACAGAAACCACCAGCCTGCAATGTCCTCATATTTGCTGCCTCTTAGCATTTACTTGCTCCCCAGTATTGTACATTGCAATTAATTTACCTTTTGGGAGGTGTTCAATATATCTTCCACCTTATATTTTTGGAGGACAAACCGTGCTCAAACAAACAGCTTGGATGATCTTTTCTTGACTATGCACAGCATTGGAGTATTGGTCTCTTATATGACCATGCATTCATTTTTTTTCCTGAAAATGTGGTCACCTCTACATTAATTCTTATTTCTATTACAAAACCAAACCAAATGTGTCTGAGCTATTAAGTTTCTGTTGTGCTGAACTTTCAAAATGCTTCCTAGGATAGAAAAAGTCCACACATTTTCAGTACACGAGGATAGGTACAAAGGTATTGTCCTTACGGAGGGAAAATCTTGTTGATTAATTTTTGAACAGCATAGACCTGAGGAAGTTTCTGCATGGCTGGCCAACCAGCCAGCCTGCTCCTTCTTCCTTGCCTAGTCTAGAAAGAAAAGGGAAATTCCCTTGCATGAAGTTAGGGAGTCAACTGATCCCCTGGCAAAAAAACAGAGGACAAACATTTACCAGTGAATTTCCATTCCAGAAGTGTGAAGGAGAGTTTTCTACAAAAATCACAAAGGAAATCCCAACATATTACACCAACGCAGAACTGAAAAGTGGTCCTTTTTTGTATGAGTTCGGCTGTATACCCTTGCCTTTCTTTGTTCGTTTACATCAATATTAAAAGGAATAATAACAAAGAGACAAGAGGTAGTTTAACAACCAGTAAACAGCCCTAAAGTGTGTGGACATACCGTTGGTATTACTTTCCTCAATCTCTTTGCCAAATAATCTAAATATCTACAATCTGAAAGAAACAGCAGATAACGTCATCCACACTGACCAAAACTGACCAAAATAACTCTGTAGATTAAATTTACCTGGGAATAATTTTGAAATCAAAATGGAAATATCTGAGATGAAAACAAATGTCTAAATGCAGGGTTATTTCAAGCTTAAAAGAACCCGTCTTTTTGTACTGATTCATTGTTGAGTAAATACCTAAAGATGTTCTGGGTTTGACATGCAAAACTTTTTATTAAATTAATTTCTATCAGTTTTTTTATTAGAGTGTTAAGTCTCTTGTGTCATAGTAAAGCACAAATTTGGTTTTCAAATGTAAGCAAAGGGCACACTTAGAAGAGTCTAAGGATCACTATCAGGATCCACAGCTGACTGATTGCAATGTGAAACCACAGAGGAACATACAAGTTTTCATACTATAATACAAAGCTGGGAGCTGTAGCAAGCACTGTCTTATTATGTGAGTCCAGAAATTCTAAGCTATTTGCATGGGAAATTAGCGTCATTTTTATTTTTAAAAACAAACCCATGTGAATTTAATCTCCTCTTCTATCAGCTCCTGTTTTCTTTGTCAAGGTGACTTGGCAGGCAAACCAGAGGCAAATGGATTTCCACATGACCTACTTTATCTGGCGAGATACATAAATGGTCTGCTCCAAAATTTCAGAGAACCCATTTGAAACACTTTGGAACACACTTGTGAAAGAACACAAGGTCAATGGAGGAATGAAGGTGTCTTGCATGTGTTCATGGAAGGGAGGTGGTAACTGAGACGAAACCACTGTCAGAGGAGCCTGAACTCCAGCACAGTGAGCTGGAAGGTGGCACAGGCACCGTGACTGTGCACGTAGTTGTCACACCAGGGCATGGCGTCACCTTGCTGGTCGAAGTGCATTTTATTCAGTTTTTTGTGTACTGTGTAGTTGGTCACGGTATCTGATCACAAAACAGGTACTGTTTTGGACGGCAAGAGCTATGCAGGATTCGGAAATGGCAACACGCGCAACGGTGCGGTAGCGGGGTCCGAAGGGGTTGCAGCGCTGTAGGCAGAGAGGATGGATCCCTTCTGAGCTCCCTTCTCCAGCTGCTCTTGCTGGACACATCCTCTTCTTGACCACCAGCAGCTGCCAACTGCAAGCTCCTTTTTAAAGATGGGGGAAAAAACACCTCAGTAACCCAACCAGCTGCAAAATGGCTGAGGACCGTTGATTGTTTTCTTGCTGCTAGTATAAAAAAAAAAAGAGGGTCTAAAGCAAGGGAACCTCGTGTGAAGAATAAGATGGCAATTCCTTGCGAACTCTGTTTGCAGAGCAAAACTGATCCTAGTGGGCACAACGAGAGCTCTGCAGCTTTTTAGGCCGTCTCTGAGACACTGGAAAAGCAAAGAAAATCCTTTTTCCTCCAGGATTGGCCTTGTACAGAAACACAAAGACCTCCGTAGTACAATTAATTGAGCTCAAAGGACCTTTATCCTCTGGGCTTCCTGAGTAACAGTATGCTTGTACAGAAATAACCTGCGGGGACAAAGTGAGGGGAGAGGGTGGTGGTATCCTGACGTAGGGTTACAGCAGTCCTGCAAGCAGTGACTACCCGGGGGTATTCGGTATTTCCAAGCACAAGTCATATTGCAGGAGAATTTCAAAATGGCGCACGCTTCATGTTGTTTAAACTTTCAGAACAAAACTGTAGCAGGCAAACTAGCTGAAACACTCATTATTGACAGAGGTCTTTGAGACTTTTATCCTAATTTCAGGAAATTATGTGCTAGCCTAATTTAGCTGAGTATAAGAGTTTTTCTACATGGAGAAACTGGCTGGCATAATTATTTCAGTTGTGCCCACTAACCTCTCTTCATAGACAGTTTTACAGCTGTAAATACACAGATGCTAAGAGTCAGACCTAAATATTGTGCTGTTTATGCATTTCATTAGTGTTCTTAATTGCTTCGGTTTACCCTAATACAGGGTATCTAAATTATGAACTGCAGAGCATTGCTGGTTACACGCAGAAATCCACAGTATTAATATTCTCGGGTTTGCTAGCTGTTCATTTACTTGGGAAGAGAGGTACAGCTATGTGCAGGCCTCTCTTGAGATGATTAGTGAAAGCACCGGTGGAACTGTGAATGGGCAACTCAAACGGTTGAGACCAGAAAAAGAAAACTACTGCCAGGACTAGAAAGGGAGCAGTCCACCAGACAACATCTTAGCTAGTCATTTGGAAATCTTTCTTTGATGTATTCTGTTTTCTTCAGTTCAACAATCCAATAAATCATTTTTATGTCCATTGTTGGAGCTTGTCATTATCCTTAACAACAAGGTATGGTCTAAAAAGCAGTTTTCATTCCTTATTATTTATCACTATTCTTGACATTAACTCCTTTACCCTAACCTATGATTTATCATTATATGGCAGGGCTGAAACCCACACACAAAATCTGTCTCTGGATAGCTATTTTCAAGAAAATGAATTGACAAACAAATATATGACAAATATATGAAAACTAATGCTGGACTCCAGGCTGACACTGGTTTCAGCGTGTTTTAAAATACAAATGTAATGTTTTGAAATTTGACCTGAGGGACAATTTTGTGTCTTTGGGCCAGATAACTTGTTTGGTCGGTGCCTCCATAGAGTCTGCTTAAGCCAAAAGACTCTGGCTTTCTTTGATTAGCCCTCAAGACATGGGTTAATTAATGAGATTTAAATGAACCATTGGATCATGCTACAACACCCTAATGCCAATGGCATTTTTAGTAATTTCACACTGATTCTACATGTTCTTGCTCTGATGGTATTAAATTGTCTCCAGGTTTCTAAGGGAAACTGGAATCTTTCGCGGTCTTACCTCACACTTGGATAATCTCAAATATTGAGATTCTTAAACAGTGGTATTAGTGGTTTAAACAAAAGAGCTATACTGAAATCCAGCTTGAAATCTAAACCTAACAGTACAATTTGAGTTCATGCTTACCAACCACACGCATCAAATCACTTTTTTAACTCTTCCCAATAGCCCCACTGAGGCAGCTGAAATGATGAGCAGAAATGTACGTGAGGATGGTTTGGATGTTAGGATTTATGCACTTTTGATATTAGTAAAGGCCAACATTCACCATTTTTCTTTTTTTCAAATGTTTTTGGCAAAATATCTTCTTTGATGAGCTTTCTCTTAGTGCTGAATAGTCACAATTATTGTGAAAAGAGTTATGGTGAAATTGATGCACTGATTTTAATGTCTCTAGGCTTTCACCTTTATTTTTCCCGTGATTTCTGCAAATGCCCCTGTTAAAACGCTACAGCCTGTGCTTTGTAACTTTTTAACGCAATACATCGCAGCATCGCAGTGCTCCCTTCAACAACAGCACACTAGGGGGACTATTTCTCTGCAGTGGAAGAGCACCGGTGCTAACAACTACCCCAGCGGTCCCATGCCACAGGCCTGCAGTTAAGTGATCTGTAAAAACAAAATTTTTTTTTTTTAAAAAAAGAGAATATATTTATTTGGAGATCTTTTCTGACAGAGTGGAAGAGACAGCACCAACAGCGGAGATGCTGAATGAGTACGGTCTTTCCTTTTTAATTGAATAGTGTTTTAGGTCGCCCTGCATATATATCACTTTTTGTTTGTTTGTTTGTTTATTTTGGGGGTCTTTATCTGTGCGCAGACCAGAAAGCCTTGCCCCGAGGTTCTCACCGCCCGGCCCTCAGCTCGGAGGAAAAGGGGGGTGAGGGGAGCCCCCCTCCCGGTGCCCGCGGCGTTGTGCCGGCTGGAGGCGATCCCCGCCGCCCCCGGGCACCGGGAGCTACGGCCCTTTCCCAGGGGGGCAGCCTCCGAGCCCACCGACACGTCACTTAAATAGTAATAATACCGCAAGTGCCGCGGATCACTAAGCAGGCACGAGCAGTCGAGACTCGATTAATATTTTTTTTTTTTTTGGTGGGTTTTCCCTAGAGAAGGGCGGAGCTGAGGGGCTCGGGGTGGGGTGGGGGGTCCTGCAGGGGGGTGCACCCACGCGGGTGGGCGCTGGTTGTTCCAGGGGGGATTTAAAATCCTTCCGACGGTTCCCCCCACTAACACACCCAATGCCGGCTGCCCCGGGCCGGCCCCTCGCTGCAGCTTCTCGGTAGGGAAGCGCCATCGCCCCCCCGGGCCGGGGGCTGGCTCCGGGCGGGACCGCAGCTCAGCTGGCATTTTAAACTTTTTAATCATTTATTTTTCTTTACTCTTGCTAAGGCAGTTTCAGACTCGCTAAGAGGAGTTTACTTTTGACGAGTTGTTTTTCATGCAGTTTTTATAGGGCTTTTGGCGTTGTTTTTCCGTGTCCCCCCCCCCCGCCTCCAATTCTGCGATGGGTTTCAAAGAATCACCATTTCGGCCGCGATTTTCATATCCCCACCCGCTTCGCAGCCCTATCCTTCGGACCTGAAAAGAAACCAATCCCCCCCCCCCCCCCCCCCCCGCCCAAGGCGGGTTTGGGGCGGCGGGTCGGGGTCCATCCCTCACCCTCTTTCTCTTCCGCCGGCTAACGGCGGGCCCGTCCCTCCCCTCCCCTCCCCTCCCCTCCCCGCCCCGCCCTTCCGAGGGCCGCGCCGCCGCAGTCCCCGCCGACTACAGCTCCCAGGATCCCTCTGGGAAGCGCCGTTCCCCCCCCCCCCCCCCCCCCCCCCCGCCTCCTCTCCGTCTTCTCCCTCCCGGCCCTTGTTGTTTGAAAAGGCTCCGGCGGAGTTTCGGGGGGAGCCGCCGCGCCGTGGCTCCTCCGCTCGGGGCGGCGCTGGGGCGGGACGGGGCGGGGAGGTGCCGCCGCCGTTCGGGTGGCCGTGGGGAAAAGTGGGTTGGGAGGGCTGGGGGGAACACACGACGCCGTGAATACCGGGGTAAACCCCTCCCACGCTCGCCGGGAGGGAGGGGACCCGGCCCGGGGTTGGAGCCAGCCGCTACCCCCCCCCTCCTCCGCGGAGGTGAAGGCGAAGGAGGCAGGAGCGCTGGGCGATCCCCTCCTCCCGGCGCAGGGGGAGGAGGAAGGGGAAGGAGCGAGCCCGGGCAGCCGCGGCGGCCGGCGCTGAGCTCGGCCCGGCGGCGTTGGGGCGAGGGGAGGGGAAGGGAAGCCCCCCGCGGCCCTTCCCGGGCGGGAGGGTCCCGGCGGCGCGGGGGGCGGTGCCACCGACGCGGGGCGGTGGCTGGATCCTGCCCCGGGACGCCGGAGCCGAAGTTGCGGCGGGGCGGCGGCCGCCCCTGTCGTCTCTCCCGATGTTCGTGTGACTCGGCGGCGAGCAGGAGGAGGAGGAGGAAGGGGGGAACCTCCCGCCTCAGCCCCGCTCCGGCTGGTTGTTGTGCGTGAGAGACACACACACACACACACACACACACACACCCCGCTCCCTCTCGCCCCGCAGCCCCGGGAGGCCGGAGCGGGCGCGGTGCTGCCGCCGCGGCTCGGGGCTCCCTCGGCCCGGCCCGGGCGCTGCTGCCGCCGCCGGCGGAGGAGGAGGAGGAGGAGGACTGCCCCGGCGGGCAGGCGGCCCAGCCATGAGCGGCGGGGAGGTGGTCTGCTCGGGCTGGCTCCGAAAGTCCCCACCGGAGAAGAAGTTGAAACGCTACGTGAGTGCCCGCTCCCACTCGCGGTCCGCGCTCCCTCTCCCTCCCTCCCTCCCTCCCTCCCCGCTTCCCCTGCGGCGGGGCTCCCCGCGCCCGCCCGGCCCGGCCCGGCCTCCTCGCACGGTCCCTCCCGGCCGGGCCCGGCGGCGGCCGCCTCCCCGTTTCGGCCGGGACTGCTGCCCGGTGCGTCCCGTGGGGCTTCCCGACTCTTTGTTTTCTCTTTTTTTTTTTTTTTTTCTTCTTTTTTCTTTCCCCCCTCTTTTTATTTTTTCCCTTAAAAAAAAGAAGCGCCGAGCGGTCAGATGTTTCAGCCCTGCTTTTATCGCCTTTCCGAGGGAGTCGGGAGAGGGAGGGGGGCGGAGTTTTCCGTCTTCCCTTTGGATCCGGGCTCGGTATAGATGTATTTTTAAACGTAAACACTTGCCGTCCCGGTGCTGGTGCCTGACCGATGGGGAGGGCGGGGGGCGCCCGGTAACTGGGCTCGGTGCGGCGGCCCGAAAGCGGTTCCCGGCGGGAGAGCAGCCGGGGCTGTTGGCCCGGAGACGGCGGGAGCCGGGGATGCCCCGGCAGCCCTCCCCGCTGGGGCCGGGGATGGGGGGGGGGGCTTTGCCCTTGGGACCGGAGCCCTCTGCACCGGGGAAAAAAAAAAAGGGCCGGGGGGGGGGGAAATAGAGGAGGGAGTTGCACGAAAAGTGCCTTTTTCCAACGTGAAGTTCAGCCTTGCTGTTGCTCAGAAGTAAATACGTTAGCAGAGGCTGTAGCGGGGCTGACACTGAGTTCGCAGGAAAATGGAGCGCGTTTGCTGAGAGGGCAGATTTCGTGACAGGGCCGCAGCGGTGCTGGCGGAGAGGCTGTCAGGTCACGTAGGAGGAAGGGGTGATGCCAGGAGTCATCTCTGCTGAGCCCTTACCCGTTGGCACCCGGGGCCGCTTCACTGCATCTGTGTCATTGGTACAAAATGTTGGGCCTGCTGGTTTTTTATTTTTCTTTTTTTTTTTTTTCCTTAATCTTCATTTAGCCAGTTAAGTGGTATTTAAATAGAAACGGCCTTTGCAGTTATCAGTGGTTTTTTTCTTTTTTTTCTTTTAAGCAGCCAAACCTTCAGATTCGTTTAAGAGTCTGTGAGTGTGTCTTAATGTGACCGTGTTATTTTCATCTGTTAGCGATTAACAACCGCTTCTCGAAGAGCTGTTGCTGTTACAGACAATTTTATAAATGCCAGGAAATCGGTGAAATGAGACTCTTCTTAAATGAAAAAATAATATTTGGGATAGCCCGTTCTCTGGTTCCCAATGGCAAAAATCCTGTTCGTGCGAAGGGCGCAGGATCAGACTTGCAAAGAGAATGTCCTGATGGGTCATGGCAGGGCTGTGCTTCCCTGCTGAACTGGATGTGGGCTGTATCTTTGTCTGATCCTCTGTGTGTATGGGTATATTCACAGGATGCTGCTTTACCCATGTGTAGGAATTAAGAGCAGTATTAGTATTTTTAAAGTTTGAATAAGTTTCCCACTCAAACTCTAAATTGCGTGCAGTGACGCTGTCTGTTAATGGACAGAGTTGTAATCAAGAGTTTGCCCTCCTAAATCGATACCATAAAGCAGTCCCTAAATGTGCTAGCTTTTTTCCACGTAACTGCCCCGTCAGTGTATTTATAGCTCTACTTCCATATTGGAATAACATCAGAATTGTTGAGGGGAGAACCCTGACTGCAGCGTTGATCAAGTGGTTTCCCCGTCCTAACGAAGTAATTCCTTAATTTTTACTTGAAAGGGGGATCTGCTTTTTGAGGAGGCAGAGTATCGGAGTGGTAGTCCGGCAAGCTTGTATGAGCATGACTTGGTTTAGCATCTTCATGCACTGTAGGCCATAAGGCCGTAAGTTTAAGTCTTGCCTGCTGTTTTAGACTGTTTTCTGCTTGTATAAAAGGAGGATGTAAAGTAAAATTCCTCCTGCTTGTCTGTAGTGCCTGATCAGTTGTAGGCTGAAGGTTCGCGCTCACTTCAAAGACCTAAAAGTGACCTTGACATCGTGATCGCCATCTTCAAGCAAACAAAAAGTTGACGTACTTAAGACGGTGAACTTTAACTGAGTGCACTGATTGAAGTGTTGGCTTATGCTCTCTGTAATTCCACACTCAGGCGAAGGCGCAGAAGAGCTGTGTTTTTTAAAGCTGTATTTTATACTGGTGATATTTCAAGAGGCTGCATCAGACGAAAAGATGGGAAAGTGATTTCAGTAGGAAACTGCTTTTCTGCAACGCATACTTTTCACATATATATATGGAAAATTGTAACTTCACGCTCTATTACTTTTTGCATGCAAGTGTTGGGGCAAACCCAGGTTACCATCTGGGAAGGGAGATAAAAAGTCTGAAATTGCAGTTAAATATGGTTTCAGTTCTTAGGAAGGGTGAAAAGGAGCACTTTGAAGCTAGTACGTAGACATGTGTTTCACAGGGACTTCAATTTTTAGTTTGAAACAGTTGGACACGGTATTAAAGCTATCTTACAATCATTTTGAGGCTAAAAAAAGAAGAAAACCCAATAACCCTGTCCTGCAGGTGGAAAAATCAGATTTCCTTGAATATATGCCTTATTGCCATGGGTGTCTTTTTTCCCCCCCTTAAAAGGAATCCTGTTTTCATGTCTTGTTCATGTGGTTTTGGTACGAAAGAAACTTTCTGATAACCACTGGCACCTGTTGTTGGTTCCCTGGAGCTGGTATTCAGAACAGTTTGTTTGCTGGAATAGACTGGTCGTTTCCAGCAGCAGGTCTCAGGAAAATACAAGTAACTTTTGGTGTCAGCTGGGGTTCCAAGATGAGGATGTGGATTTAGTAGAGGAGAATGGGAAAGGAGCTGGGGCTAAAACCTGCACAGGACTCCGCAGCCCATGCTGTGGCTGCACGAGTACATGAAAGAACTCGTTTGTGCATAAGGGTGGAGGACTGCTCAATTTCTCAGCTTCTGCTACCCTCCTTATTGTTTTTTTCCCTCACTTGTTCTGTTGCCTTCAACTCTGCAAATGTTTATGCCCTTACCTTAACTTACTGTACTTTGACTGCTCTGGTCCCCTTATTTTTAAAGATGTGATTGGAAAGCCCCTTTCTCCCCATCTGTCTTTTAAAAAGTCGTAGTAAACCTTGGCTTCATGGCTTTCTGCTACGCTGCAGCTCTGCTGTGCACGTGCCAGTTAAAATAGCTGATTCTTTGTGGTAGCAGCATATAGGATTTTTTACTGCCATTATACTAAGAAACCACCAGATATTTAAACACAGCTGTCCTTGGTAAAGCAACGGAGAAAAGCTTGAGGGAATGGGAATAAGTCTTCTAAATTCCCTCCTAGAACTACTACGCTTTTGTCTGGGGGATGGCTAGGGCTCAGCATGACAACTGGATGTGCTTAAAATCGGGATTTTAGCATTGAGGGTTGGTTTATGGAACTGGTCTGTAGAAAGTCTATTGATGTAATATAGTAATTCTCAGTATTCTAACATGTCCCACTTAGAGTGAAATACATTTTATTTGATAAAAGACTTCATCAAAACCTTCTTGCATAAACGATATTGGTAAAGGAGAAAACACTTTTTGGGGTAAGTTGGTTCAGATTTTTCTGCATCTGTTAGGCTTCCCTGTACTTAGGAGAGTTCATAAGATGATTTTGAAAGTAATTTAGGAAACCTTCACTTTGATGTCATTATTACTAAAATTCCCGTGGTTGTTTGACTGTTCCTATTGATTGTGTGTTTAATTATTTAAAAACAAAGAGTTTAAAAATGAGAAATAGGCTTGATCTCTCCAGGACATAAGGGTCACTGATAAAATTCAGACAAGGCTACATATGGCATCCTCTTACTTATTCTAATGTTCCCAATTGTAGATGGTGCTAAAGAAGTGCCAGACTATTAAATAGCTAGTTATTGATGTTTGGACTATAGGCTCAGGCGGTATAGGTACAAAAGTAATAGAAGTGGAATATTTTACTGTGGTTTTATTTGGCAGTTGCTCTTTGGCACTAATCACATAGGTGCCTCTTCTGTCTTGAGTAATACTTAAACGTGCTAAGATATGTAATGGTGTTAAGAAATGTTTTATTCAGCAGAATAGTTGTAATCTGGTAAAAGCTGCAGTGCCTGACAAAAGCCCTTTTTCTGGAAGGCACCTGTTTGTGTTAAAGCTTTTTTGTGATCTTGCATCAGCGTAGTGAGCAAATTCAAGAAGCCAGTTGGTTTACAGAAAAAAAACAAGATGAGCTTGTTTGACATCATTCAGTGCTGTCCCTGTAGAGCTGGGTCAAGTTAACTCAAGACAGATGAGTGTAATCAAGTAACATTATGTGACATCTTAATATTCTGAACTTGGTTGTGCTTGTGCTCCTCCAGGAGTTGCTGAAGACCTTGCAGGAGTTGGTGTTTGTGCAGAAACCGTTCCTTCTGGAAGGAAGTCTGTCCCTTCCCTCCTGCTATGCACTGTTCAGGAACCAGTATTTTGAATTTTGATATTTTTAAGCATGGGTTAGTAAACCCTGAACCATGAATTTGAAAGCATGACTGAACTTAATGTTTTTGTTGAAGGAAGTTGCGTTGTTTTGTGTGCCGACTGAAGATGCTCAAACGATCTTGGGTATGACATTGGGTGTATACCTACCTCCTAAGCTTGCTGTTTGTGAGTCTTGCTTGGGGAGCATGGAACTCATTGTACAAGTATTTATCATCTTTGACAGGACATTAGCAGCTGGTGTTGACTTTGCTGCAAAAGCTACAGCATTCCAAGTGCTTGACCTATAGTGTACGCTCTGAATTAACTACCAGTGGATGGTTTCAGAGGGTAAGAGCAGATGACAGTATATAAAACAGATTAAGAAGTCTAATATACATATACTAAATAAGAGAAGTATCTTCCGCTAGTTATTCTAATTTTCATGTAGTATACCACGCTGATGTACACTGTTAATTTAAATGTTTCCGAGCTTGGATGGTCAGACAGTGCCTGAACTGCTTGAATTCTTTTTTTCTTAGTGTACATAGGAGAGTTGGAGACTCAAGTAACAGAAATTGTCCCGTTCCTCTTGAAGTGCAGGTAAAGTACTGGACGTACGAAATAAGCCAGGTATTCTAAAGATGTTTCTTGATGTGAACAATTTTTCTTAACAGCTGTAAAATAACAACCCTTCATTTGGTACCATAATAGCTGAGAGGTGAGGAAATAGTCAAATTTTGACTTTTTGTGATGGTGAAGATCATTCTCAGTTGGATGTATAGCAGCTCGCGGATACCCTTTCACTATGCTTCTGTCTTTTAGTAGGTGCGTTAATAAGGTTTGGTGCAGCTAATCATGAGGGATTACAATTCATTGAAGAACTAACAGGGAGCAGGGTGAGGAAGTGGGAAAAAGATTAATGTCTCCCACTTCCTTGATGCTGCATAGTGGCTGCTCCTCCATGTATGCACAAAGTCTTGCAGCATTGAACATTCAGTATAAGCAACACATGTACTAACCAGAGGAAATAATGAAATACCGTGAATTTAACTTCCAGTTATGCGCAGATGACCCTGTTTGGCATGCCTCTTAATCGTGAGCCCAAAGCAGCTGTTTGAAAATATATTGAGAAAAGAATGTTTTTATTGGACGGTTTAGCTTAAAAAAACCAACTACCCAACAAACGTATAGGCCTTGACTGTCAAAATGAGCATTAATTCTGGAGGCCTTTGGTTGACCAGATCGGTCTTTCAAATGAGAGATAATCCTTTCATTTTCATTCATCTTTTTTTCTATTCAACAGTTCCTTATTTAGAGAGAGGAAAGTGTCAGACATAAAACTGTTTCCAGTGTAATTTTCTTTCTCTTTAAAATTTAAAAGTCCTTGGAATGATGGTTTGGACACTTCTGAGGGATGGGGTTGGGGTTTTTTTTTTTTTTTTTTGGACATGACTTTTGGATCGCATGATTAGAATCAAATGTAATCTCATATGGACATTTAGAACACGTTTATTTCCCATTACATTTAGCTCACGACTTTGACAAAACTCTTGGCAAAAAGTGAAAGGAACATTAGTGATTCAAAATGTAGTAATTTTAAGGGAGAGAGTAATTCTGTGTATTGTAGGTAGCTCTGGTTTGGGTATCTCATGCATCTTAAGCCTTGCTATCACCTTTTTCTAGTCTAAAAATAGATGTCACCAAACTATATTGGGTGAAATATTCTCTTAAATTAAGAAGGGGAATACAGCTGATGAGGTGCAAGTTTTGTTTCAACATAGAGCAAGTAAACATAAAGCAAAGATGCTCCTCCTTAGTTTTTTTCATTCCAACTTCTTTTGTAATGTTGCAGTAACACACTTCTTCAGACTTTTTCAAAATGACCTTAAAATTTTCCATGCTTCAATGACTAATCATTTTATTGCCAATAGAAGCAATTTCAACTGTTGCAATTTAATTGCAGTATTTCATTAGGAGGGACAGACCTTATGTCATGCAAATTACTTGAGCAAGGCAGACAGAAAGATCAGACAGAAAGGGATAATCTTGTCAAGGCAGGTACGTGTTGTGTACAGGTGAATATTGTTAGTCCGATGTAATTTGCTGCTGGTTTAGTGACTCCAATGTGATTTTAGCTCCTCGTATGTACAAACAAGTATTTCTAAGGCAGTACTACATTTTTCTTTTTTTTGGGGGGGGGGGAGTGGGGAGTGGGGGGGGAGGGGATTCTGCCATCTCCAGACTGAAATAAAGTATTGTTTATTCTCAATTCCCCCTTTATCAATTCTTGATTAGGCTATTGCAGTTACTCTTTTATGAATTCCCTGTCTTGTTTGCTTTAGGAAAAGTGTTCATAGTTGTACAAACAGTGTTAGCTTTGTAAATATTGCACAGTGCAATATGCTAGTTGTATTTTTGATCTTTTTTTAAAAAAAACACCCAAAACTGGCTTCCAATAAAAGGTTACGTAGTCTGTTTTTTGTGCCTGGTCTTGCTTCCAGCTGTTGACAAAAGTTTTGTTTCTCATTATTAACTTTTGAGGCTCTTTGGAACATGCCACACAGCTTTTAATTATAAAAAGTAATCTCATGTTATGTAGTATCTGACTCTCTCCTTAGCAGTATCTAGTAGGGAAATGTTTGTAAGGTAACTTTCTGTGAGATGAGACTGAATTAAGTGTTGACCTCTCTAGCCATATCTTTTTTTTTTTTTCTTCAACTGAGGAGAAGGAATATATTTCATTGCATTTTATGCACCAAAATTATAACTTTAGGATTAAACTCCCTGAGGCTATGGTGACACATTTTTCCTTTTTTATTTCAGGCAGCTATTTGGGGTAAGTGACAACATGATAGTTGTCTTTCTTGAAACTGTTGTTATAACAACATATAATTAAAAAAAGTCAGGCAGTTATGTCCATATGACTTGTGTATTACTGTACATAATAATACAAATAATTTTGTGTAAAAACATACCATGAAAAAGAGTTGATACTTCTGCTATAAAACTCTGCCAAATTAGTATACCAGCTTGTCAATTCTGGACAGCTGAGTTTAGGTCTCACGTCAAGAAGTGAATTAAATGAAAAGGTTTTGTTTGTTCTTATTTTGTACAGCAATTTATTGGTGGAGTGATTTTTTTAAAAAAAGATGCTTTTTTCAGGAGCTGTCCTTGTTCTTTTCTCTGAGAATTTCTAGGAAGCCAGAAGAAAGCTTTGCCTTCTCTGCTTTTAAAAAGGAGGTAATTTTTGTCTTCTGCCACATGCTGGCTAGCTCAGATGAGGAGCCTCCACGTTGGGCTATGTGCAGGCAAGGCCCGTGGCTGTGGCTGGCGGCACGGTATTGGGGTGACCTTGCCGAGCAGGAGAAAAGCCACCTTGTCTCTTTGCTTGTTTTCCAGCCAGCTAACTGGTCATGTGTGGGTTGTCCTGCTGCTTTATAAGTGAAAACAAGGCCAGATAAACCCTTCGTGACAGTGGAGATAGTGGCTGTCACACGCTAAATCTGCTTCCCCACCCACTTTCCAGCACAGCCAGCCTTGGGGCAGGGTGATGGCAGATCTGCTGCCTGCCTTCCTCCGGGGTAAGCCTGTCTCCACCCCAGGAGGAATGCGATGGGTTTCAGTGGTGCAGGCCAGCACGTTCCTCTCTCTTGGGTTAGAGTTACCGCCAAGCTCTTCAGGACTTCTGCCTCAAAAGAAAAGGGGGGAAAAAAAAGGAAAACCAACGTTTGTTTTTCGATGTTGTCTGGGGCTTGGGATTTAAAAACAAAATAAACGTTCTGTAGGTGTTTATTGCTGACAGTAGGAGTTCACAGGATTAGATTTGGGGTATGGAATAAGAATACAGGAAGCTATTCAAACACAGTTAATACCCCTGCCTTCAAATAGACCTTTGATGCAATCAACACACAAGAATTACAGTCCATTTGGGAGAGTTATTAAAAGGGTAAATACACATGATATCAGATGAAAAATTGATTTTAAGTATCAAAACGGAATGATACCCATATATATAAAAAAAGCAATTCTGAAAATGTGTCAGTTTGTCGTTTTCCTTTTGTATGAAGAATAACTGCACTGAGTCACGTAATGTGCTAGACAAATGTTCCCATTCACACTTAATGCATGCTTCTTTTATAGTTTTCTGACGTTTGTGTTTCCATGTAGATTCTTAAGCAGGATCAGATGTGGTAAAGAAGCTGCGCCTGGCTTTGGGATGCTGCAGGGCAGGATTGATGCTTTGGAAGGACTGCTTTTTGAAACCAGTTTGTGTAGAGCATGTGAGCAATTGTTAATCTTGATGAACTCTGAAGTCTATACACAGAATCTAGCAAACAGTTATGATTTTTTTAAAAAAAGCATATAAATATTTGTGATCCTTAAAAATATGGTGAAATACTGACAGAAAGCCTGCCCCTTCCCAGCAAACACTGAAAATTAGGAAAGAAGTGGTGGGGATAATTTCTCTGATGCTCACAGTGGTTATTGTAAGGATTGTTATTGTGTTCTTTTTATCAAGAAACAGCTAAGAAGGAGGATGTCAAAGTAACGCATGGACTTGAGGTCAATCGGCAATTTGTCCTTGTGTAGTTCAATTTTATTTTAAAAAAGTGGGGAAGAGGGGAGGGTATGGAGTGCAGTTTGAAACAGGAGCGGCTGGAGTTTCCCAGGATAGATGAGGCAGCACTCTGCCATGTGGTGTCCACGTCGGGAATGCAGGAGATTCCAGGGGGCTTGGAGAGAATCCCCCAGCTGTAAGCGTGAGTGCTTGGAGGTCTGGGGTGTGATAAGAGGAGACTTCTAAAATGTCATGTTGTAACCGGTTCCTTTGGTTCGCCTATGCGATCCAGTCTTTTCCTAGTTCTGCTGATGTGCGGGAAGTGTCAGAGGTGGGCTATGGATGTGACCTAATCTGGCAATTCTGCTTTCCTAGAAGGTAGTGATCTATATGAACTTGATCAGAGATACAAGCCACAAACTGACAAAAACTTATCCCTGTTGAATATATAACTTGTCATACAATCCCATGATTTCTTGTGGTGCTCTTCGTTTAAGACATGTTTCATCCAGTTATGTGTTATACATGGTGGCATTAGATAAACTTTTTGTTTACAAAATCCTGTTGCTAAGGGAGATAACGTAAAGAAGTGCAAGAGTAGGTATAAGGTATAACAGTAAGTGTATCTTCCTGTATCTTGCGTGTTCTAATGCATTCCCATTTACTGTTTCTACACAATTATTGCTGAAATTATTTGCATCATGCTACGTGGATAAGTTTTGCAGTCTAATGACTTGTTACTCAGTGTGAAATAATGCCCTTAAAGCTCAAAGCTGAGGTCATGTCATGCTTGTAGTTATGACCTATCTAATACAGTTGTCTTTGTGCACAAATGAAGTTAAATTGCATAAGCTTGTCAGCACTATGAAAAATAACTTGTTACTCTTAACTACTGAAGGTCTGTCAGCAGGCAGAACACAGTTATATGCTCTCAGGAGTCAGTCGGTACTAAGATAAAACCGGTTTTTGCCTCTCTGGAGTTTTGGGGAGGGAAGGGAGAAATGGGGCAGGGGGAAGATGTAAAGTGAAGAGTAGCATTCAAATGACTCACTAGTGTAAATTGGGAAACTTAACCCTGGTTTCATCCCAGGGTAATTTTGTCCTCAGACAAGTAACTACAGAGTTTTCTGCTATGGTGTGTACTTCAGTGCTATTCACACTCCTTTGCGTTTTTCCTTGATCTGCCGGCTCTGTCTTTGAATCTCTACAGCTCCAGGAAAAAAAAAAAAAGAGGAATTTATTGTCTGATTTATAAAGAGAGTGGCAGGAATATCTACTGATTGTATAAGGGAGGCACCATCACCATTACATAAATTTGATAGTGTTCTTTGGTGGTGTTTTACAGTGCAGCCATAACTGACTGTGACTCAAATCTTCTTGTTTGCTGTTTTAGCCTTGGAAAGGGCACGTTAATTATGCAGACTGTTACTGCGATTTAAGAAACTTACAACTTTTGCTAGATACGTACTGCTGAGGGTTGATCTAACGAACTGTGGAGGGGAGGTGCAGAGTCCTAAGCAACACTGCTGAGATGCCTGATTGCTTCCAAGAACTGTTGGGAAGGCAGTGCTATTCCCATCGGGGTGCTTCTCCTGCTTTCTGCTTACGGGAAGAGGTTTTCTTATCAATCTCTGCAACCGGCATCTGACAGAGCTGAAGTATGTTCCTACCTCCCTTAGCTGGCTGGAAAAATGAGCCTTCTTTCTGTGCGCCTTTCGATCCTTTACTTCTGGTAGCTGTTGTTTAAAGGGAGGGCAGATGGAGTGCTTCTCTCTGAAATCTCTGCTTAAACAAAATAGGGAATAAGGAAGACCATGATCTGTCCTTTCCAAATGGGAGACTGAGCTGGACAGATGTTTCTTACTCAGTGCTAAGGAGGAAAGTCCCTGGCTAGGGGCTCTAGGATGAGGGTTAAAAGGGGAAGAAATCCTATGGGGGCTTCCTGCCGCGATGATCGCTTCAGCCCTGCACAAGTGAGAGAGAAGATCCAAAACTTCTGTGTCTCATGTCCTTTCCTGCTCCTCCTTCCTCTCGTTGCAGCTATTTTGTGTTTATTTTCCTACTTTTAAATTGCATAATTTAGTCCTTCGTGTCACTTCCTAATGTCTGAATCATAGGTAGCTCTTCCTGCCTGCAGTAAACAAACATTTTATTCCTGGCACCTTTCCAAACGTTGAAATCGTATTTATGAAGGTGGGGGGGTCCCTCTGGCAATGTGCTTGGGAAGCTAATTCACTTGTGTACAGCTTGGATAAGCTGCTTACTGCACGCTTCTGTGGCCAACTGATTCCCTTGTCTTTCCAATCTTCTGAACTGATGTAGCTGCTTGGCTGATCAGGACAAGCAGGTGAATGGTAGCAAATGATAAAAACAGAGTATAAACAGTGGTTTACAAGCTTCTGAAGTTGGTGACATCAGCAACTAAGGTTGCCTGAAGTCTTCCTGCTGTTGGTGTTGCCTCTCCTCTCTCTCATACCTTGCATGTATGTACGCTGCTGAGATACACAGTGTCTGCCATTTAACCAGTCATCGCTTGTGATAAGCGCTCCCTGGCCTAACGTTAGGGCTTTGCTCATGTTTTGGATTCTTTCACTGCAAGGCAAGAAGATAACACAGGGCGTTTTGGGGCACGTGGTCTGCCTCCATCAGCCTTCTGGACCTCTTAGGCCATATTTGTAAAACCTGCAAAATATGAATGTTGTATCCTCACTGTTGCTATTATTACTCTTATTTCTAAGCTTTGAAAATCCTTCATTTTATTTTTGAATTGACTGTGACTCCAGAATGATGCATAGAAGACACAGCTAACACCCATGGGGATTCCCCACCTCTCCTGACTTGCTTGCAGTCTCTCTTTGCTGGTTTCTGTCCTTTATGGGGAAAATTCATCTTGAACTGTGACAGACCAGCCTCACAGTGTGCTGAACACGACAGCCCCTACATTGCAACTACATGTGGAACGCTTAAGTGGGCTTAACTTGGTAAATGGAGACAGCAGAGGAAAGATCCGGTCCTTGTTCTGGTACCTTTTTGTTTGTACCTTCCCATCCATCTGTGCATCCTCACTTCCCTCTCTGATTCCTCCTACTAAGATGGGAAGAAGGTGAGACTAAATCAAATGTATTTAGGACAGGCTAGATGAGATAAGAACACCCTGAACATACCGACTTCTTAATTGTGCTTTCTTGTAAAAGAGAGAGAGCGAGCGCCTTCATTTCAGCAGTTACAACTTACCTTGATTTTTGACTGTGTTGCGTATAGCAATGGGAAGCATATTCTCCATGCAGATGATTAAAAAAAAAAAATTTGGCAGGTTGTGCCAATAAAACAAAGCAACAGAATATTACTCTAGCCTAGTTTAATACCAATTTCAGAAAAGACAGTTGAAGTGCAAAAGAACCTTGCTGTTACATGCCATAGGAATGCCTCATGTTCCAGTTTCTCCTGGCTGAGGTTGCATATGCACAGGGGAACAGGGTTTTCCTTTGTGCCTTTATTCTCATTCGGTCAGTAAGGGAAAGGATGGAGTTCCTCAGAAAGATAAGTTTGAGAGATTTTGGACCTGGTCGCTGATCTTAGAAGTTGTGAATGGATTGGATACCCTTTCTGTCATCATCACCTACTTACGCTATTTACCTGTGTGTAAGGAAAGAGTTTACATTTCTTTCCACAATATGGGAGGAGTTACTGATTCCTATGGTTGGGGTTGAAATGAGTTTTCTGTATTTGGAGTATGAAAGTCATTTTCTTGGGGGTGTGATTTGCGTAATGATCAGTGCTAGGGAATTGGGGAGAAGTGTGATAGAAGACGGTATCCTGTTTATAATATAATCTAGTCTAAAGTGATGGCAACCTGTTTCTTCATAACAGTATACCATGTGGGAACTGAATGTGGAAACAACTATATGAAAATACTTTTATTTTATCAGTTTGTTACATGCATTTTGGAATTCTTGAAACTAAATAGTGCATTCAAATAAATGCTGTGTTAAATAATGTAGAAAATACTTTTGTGTCCTTTGTACACTGTATGGTGAAAGTTTTGCTGAATCAGAAGCAAAAATTTAAGGGTTGGGTCCTGTAATTATAGTATTACAGGATCTGTCTACTATTGCCTTTTAATTTAAGCTTGTAATATAAAGTATTTCTGGTTAGAATGAAGATAACATTGACCAAAGTATAATGAAACCCAATTTTTCAATCATTTGCATTACTTTAAGTTGTTTTGTGATGTTTCACAGTATTATTTTATCGGTTCTAGTCAATAAATATCACATTGGTATGCAAATCTTTTAATTTGAACTTGAGGTTATTAAATTGTACTCTTGCATTTAATTTCAGTGATTGCATTATTGTCATTCATCTAAGGTGATGACAGTCTTGCCGCCTCAAAGGATGTTAGGCTTTTTGTTTCATTAAGAAGGTATAAGTAGTAGTAAAGTCAAATCTGGTGGAGAGTTGTATGATTTCTAGCAAATAGTTAAGCAGTGCTTTTGTGAGTTGCTTGTGAAATGCCAGTAAGTCTCAATTTAAAGTGCAAATACTTCTCTAGGCAATTGGACTACACAGCCTTAAGTTGCTATAAAACACCTTTATAGTGTTATGAAAAAAGTCTCGCTGAGCTTTATACCAAAACTTGTAACTCTGTGAGCAGGAGTAAGCCAAGAAAATGGTTGAGACTGTAGTAGAAACATGCTTTCCCACGAAATAAAATACAGGGATGTAGCCACTGTAATTGTGCAATAAATTATCATAAATGTGATGTCATAGTCTTTGTAACTTTCTGAAGGGGTAGTCTGATTTTGAAATCAGCCGAGTAGTGAATAACAAGCCTCTGAATTGGCCCAGACAACAGCAGACACGTCTGCATCATTTTGGGAAAGCAGTCATCTCCTTAGAGAATTAAAATATTTCAAAATAGAAGTTGTTGACTCAATGTGTTAATCCTGGCTTTTCATGAAGAAGTGCAGCATCCCACACTGATTAATTATTTTTTTTAACAGATCCCTAAACTACCAGCTACATAGGTAAAAAGAGACTGATTGAAAGAAGGTTCATTGAGGTCATTAGATGTAGTTCCTCTGAACTGCAGTTATCCCCCAGTAGCATTCAAACAACTTCTTATTCATCTGCAGAAGGTCCCCAGATGTAATTGCAGGATTGTAGTTTTTGATTTACAAGGATAATTTCACAGGTTTGCCCAAGGGCATATTGTGAAGATTAGGCAGAACCCAACCAATCTTTAAGGTTACAATAGCATAATTCAGAAACTTTGTTTCATGTAATTATTGTATGTGATAACAAGGACATATTGCTTGAACCCTAGCTATTGTTAGTCACGCATTATCTCTGAACACAAAAAGACAAAATGAGAGAGTCCCCTAAGTTGTTTTTTTATAGTTCAGGATTAAATTTTAAGTATTGTTAATGAAATGGTTTGAAAGAACATGTTGAACTTCCATTGAGTGTGGTAAAACTTACCTCAATGTCGCAACAATATACATTCTACATATACTAAAGCACAATGTATATTTTTCAGCTTTTACCATAACCTCTTGGTGTGTATGTAGTAATTAAAACAATTTAAACAGCTTAGAAATTAGTGACGTGGAAACATAAGATATCTTTTTGCCTTCCTAGTAGGAAAATTTTCACAGCCATCCCTGTATCCTTCAGGCAAAAACCTGGGTAAATAAATAAGTCTTGCAGTATACCTGGAAGGTCATCTGTAAGGGGGAGGAGGGTGTAAAACTCGGAGCCGAGAGCCTTCACAGAAAACTATCTACTGGTACATCTCCACGTTTGGGAAGCCTTGGCTTCTGCCTGGTTCAGTCTTTCCTCATGACTTGTAGAGATGTCTGCAGAGGCCTCCAAGTGACCTTTTCCAAGCTGATTCTTGTGGTAATAGTTCATTCATTTTTTATAATTTTTCCCCTTTCATCTTTATTCACTTTAGAAACAATCAATAACTCCATGCTTGAGCTCTTGTATTTAGCCTTGTGACACTATACCCTGCTACTCTGGTAACTTGATTCATGTCTCTACTACTTTCTTCTTTCTCTCTCTTTCCCCCCCCCCCCATTTCCTTTTGGTCTCACTTTGCCTTGGGGATCTGCACTTCTGTGTTAGCTTGTATCCCTTCATCTTTGCTCTTTCTTGCCATCAACCCTGTCCATGGATGACTTCCCACGCTCACTTTATGTAAGTTTTACATCAATGGCACATGCTTCAGCCTCTCTGCTCCTAAATGCTGCTGCCTCTTCCTCTCTGACTTGTCTTCTGTATACTGCTGTGATTAATGTTTCACTACCAAATGAGGTATATCTTCTGTTTTCTTGGAAGTTGCCTTTGCAGTTTGCGTTCTCTATTCCTTTAAAATACACCCACATTTTCCTAACGATTAAATCTCTTGACCACTAGAGTTGCCTATTCCAGGAACATGCAGATGACATGGCCCACGTTCGCCATTGGGTGGGCATGTAGACTTTTTCCAGACAGAACCAACTACAGCTGGTGGTCAGGCTTGCTAACCGTATTGTAGGTCCCTAAATGCAACAGCTATTTTCTTCATAAATTCACTGAATTTGGACTACTTGATTAGTTGTATTTAAAGCCTTTCATAACTGCACTGTAGCTCAATGGAGACTTATATCTCATTATTTATCCTGTCTGCTTTAACAGATTTATCTCTTTGTTTTTAAACTCTGTGCTAAGTTTGCAGCAAACTGATTAAACTGTTTTCTGAAATATTAGAACTTCAGAGCTTTTTTCATTCAGTTCTTAATTAAGGCTAATTTCTTCTATCACGTGTACAAAAGATTTGTAGGTTATTCTATTCATCTGTTTATTTTTGTGAAATGCTCCCGTGTCTAGAACAGTAAGGTTTGGTTTTGGACAAAGAAGATGTTAGCGGTGAAGATACCTGTTACTCTGGGCATGTTATTTTTTGATGTGTTATTTGTCATGTTTAAAAATTACAATTATAATTCCCTGCCCCCTCCCCCAATGGATGTGAATGCCTTATAGAGCAAAATAACCAAAATAACTATTTTTCCCGTTTTCTTCTGTCTTCCGTCTTTCTGAGATTGTACATCGTGGAGGGAAGGAACTGTGGATGATATTTTCGGGAGAGTTCATGCAGAGAAATGATCCCATCTCTCTCTTTGCTTGGAAAGCATATAGCAGGCTTTAAATGCTCATTTTTAGTCTAATGTGGGTAGAGTGAGAGATTCCTTTGTAGCTAGGACTTTGCCTATATCCATTAAGGCTGAAATGGCTTGAATTTGTGCATAGAAACAATTCACAGAATACATAGTGGAGAGCATGAGAATTATCTGTGCTCTGTTAGGAGCACTGCCAAGATAAACTGTCTTCTGTATCAGCTGTAAAGTTTCTTTGTGGTCATCCTTCAGTAAAGCCCCAAATAGTGTACATGACTCAAATTCCATTGAGATACAAAAGCAAACACAAATATGAAAGCTGACCCCTGAAAGAATGCAATTTTAACTATAAAGCCAAATTTTCTTGTTTGATGATCTCACTACTAATAAAATAAATATATAATTCCCCCCCCCCCCCCAAAAAAAAAAAAAAACCAAACAAACCCAAAACGCAAAAACCAACAACAAACCAACCAACCTGAAGCCAGCAGAATCTACCACATGCAGTCCCTCATCTGAAGCGGGTAAAAAGCTTTGGAGTCTTCGAGTGCTTCCTACAGCACCAGTCTTGTCTTCCCTGGACACAGCCCCTGTCAGATACTCTTCTCCCAGCCTGTGTCAGGCAAGTCTGAAGTGATTTGGAGCTGGGAGATACTTTTAGAGGGGTGATATGACCACTGGGACTACTGCTTTCTGTTTTCACAAGTCTTTAAAAATGCTCTAAAGATGATGTGTGACAAAATAGACTTAATTACTGCACAGGAGGGAATTTCTGTATCCCAAATGCCATAATGTGATCCAAGCCTGTTGCTGTCCAAGCAAAAGTAGTTCAAATGAGCCACCTCCCCAGGGTCCCTCACGTACTGACATAGTTCAAGGTACCAATGGCTGCTGCTGCTGGAGTTAAAACTGATCAGCATGTATGTTTGAGTTTTGCAATGACAGTGCTTGGGGGAAGAAGATAGAGCTGTCTGCGTATAGATGTGAAAGTAACCTGGCAGTGGTCCAGAGCTGTTTGTGCACTCTCACAGTTGTTCTGCTGCATCTCTCTGTGCATGGCATTCCTGGAACGGGGGGATGGAGGAGATGATGACTTGTTATTTTCTGATCTTGCTAACCTGCAGTGTTCTTAATGGGAATAACTGGAAATGAAGAGGCTACTCAGGTGTAATGAGGTTTAACTAATGTAACCAATGTTTCAACTTGTTCTACTGCATGTTTGCTCTAAGGCTTGTTTACGTATTGTATAAGCCAAACTTGCCTGTCTTGTTGGGTGAGTGTGGTTAAAATCTGCAGAGCTAAGTGAATGTACTGTAATATCTTACATAGCACTAACAAAATATGCCCCTGTGGTATGACACATTAATGGCATGTGAAATCTATATGCTTTTGAGACACACCTCATAATGGTGATATCACTTTTTTGCAGATTATGGGAAATCAGACATACTCAAAAAATATTGTAACCGTCCTTATGTATTTAAAAAAATAAACCAAAGGTGATGGGGAGGCAGGAACATGAGTTCCCAAGGAAGGTGAATGGAAGTTCATGTTTTTCTTATCAGTGGTCTTTAGGCTTGTTCTGAAATGAATTGAAAATGTCTGTATTGATGGACACTTTGTATCAAGTGAGGTGATTTTATTTTATTTTTTTTTTAAACTCTCCCCTCTCTGCCCCCAAGCTCACTGCTGCCTTGAACTTTTGGTGAGCTGTTGGAGTTCGTCATAGGAATATTTTTGGTATTTCATATAATATAGCTACTATGAACAACTTCTTTCACTGAGAAGATCTAGTGTGAAAAGAATGTAATAGTCATTCAGCATAACACTTTCTATGCTAAGGAAAGTTGTTCCAGTTATGTGTTTTTGTGTTTTATTTTTTTCCTCTTGGACTAAGCTTAATGAGTTAATACTAAGCAAAAACTAGTAAAGAATTTTTCAAGTAAGCCAGTTAATCAGAGCTACTGTAAATTGATCTGTTAAACAGAATAACATGGAATAAGTCTGTTGTTTGAACCAAGTTCTGCAGTTAACATTTTTTTTGCCAGTTTTGTTAATGAGAACTGCTTCAGCTACAGAATCTGGGTTGTTGTAAAAGGTTTGGTTTTATGCTTAAAATTGCTTTTTGTTGTCTCTTTTGAACACTAGAAGGTAACATCTGTGTGTTTCTAAGAACCTGAAGTTTCTCAAACAAGAAACTTGAAGTTTCCAACAAGAGAGTCATATCAGAAATGCTATCTAGATGAAGTATTTCATTATAGCCCATTGATTTAATGACCTTTGTAGAAAACTGTTTTGATAAAATAGAAATATTTAACTGTTACTCCTGTCACAGTGAAAAACTAGATATTTTAATGTTAACATGAAAACAATAATATTCCTTCATGAGACTGGAAATACAGCTCCACTGAAACAAAATATTTCCAGATTATTTTTTCCCTTCTGCTCTCCCCACTCTCCCAGAATGTTGGAAGGAAATGCAGCTTCATAATCCTGGGAATTCCTGATTTTTTCCTATTTTGATACCTTCCTAATGTGCATGTCATGGTTTGCTTAGACTAGACTGTCCACAGTTTTTCAGGGTAACTTAAAGCAGAGATAGTAAGCATGCTCATGTATTGCTTATGCTGTGGCTTAAACTCAGTTTTTCGGCGTAGTTATCTGGCCACCTTAATCTGTGTTACTGGAAGAAGGTTTGTGGAAAACGCTGGCTTTTATAACAGGAGAGGCCATGAACCATAGTGATTTTTATCTGGAAATAGTGGTTAGAAGGGAAGATGTTCCCTTGTTTGAAACTTCCCAGTAACGTGTTTTTTTCATTATTTCCATTTTCAGTCCAGTTGTTTCGAGTGTCATGTAAGAAACTGCAGTTTTCAGACTACACTGATTTTAGCCCAGTGTGTGGGTACCATAGTGATGAAAATTTGGCTTTCCCCTGGAATCCAGAGATGATGATGGAGCCAACTAGAGTCTTGGAGCACTGTGGAGATGCTATGCTTCACACTTCTTTATTGCGCTCTCTGACATTTCTGCGTGTCTTGGGTGGAGAAAGCTACAGGCAGAAGTTCAGCATTGAAGTAAAGGAGACTGTGACTGGTGATCTTTTCTCTGGAGATAGAATACATCTGTTTAGCAAACTGGAGGTCGTAGAGGAATTCCTTGTTGTTCTTGCTGCCTTGAATTCAGAAGACGCAGAGAAGAACTGAATAATGTGGGCCAAGTGCACTACAGGTGATTAGATGGCCTTGTATATTTACATTTGACTTATTATAGTATAGTCATTCTTCTTCGTCTTCTAAAATTAGCAAAGCACAGCACAATTATAATACTTTCATGCTTCAGGATAAGCTTTGCATTTCATTAGTTCATTGGTTCTTATTTATGCTACGTCAGTTCAGGAAGAAAAATGTTAAACTGGAATAACTTGTTTTGAAAGTTCAGTACAAGTGTGTGCTTTCTTCATCTGTAATTTTAAATCTCCCACCTTCTTCTCTTAATGTAAAAGTCTGTTTGCCTCGTCCTCTATGCTAAGTTGTAGACTTCACCATGGAGCAGCATCAAAGCGGTTTATTTGCCTTCAAATACATGTATGTATTTGATTAGACTTTTTAGTTGACACCCCACTAAATCCTCCCTTTTTTCTCCTCCCCCACGTAAATATTTTTAGGGCAAGATTTACTGGTAAAAATAGTAACAAGATAGAGACACCTTGCTTTGGCTTAGTTATGCTTTTCATTCGAAACTGGCATTTGTGCATCTGTGAGGCGTGGCAGCGTTTGTCACCCAAAGGGCCGATGCTGGGCCAGCAGCACCGTGCTGTGAATAGCCGCTGGCCAATGGGCAACTTTCTTGTCATATAAGCTGCGGCCTTCACTGGCAGTGAAGCACAGGGTTTTCTAACTGTTCTGCGAGGAAATGGGGTTAGTAATCTGAGGGCTGGTTTTCTTCTTCTCCCTAAACCCTGTCCAGTGTAGGGCTGAAGGCTGCTCCTTGCTCCTCCCTCCCCAGCTAAGGTTTCGATGGGGCTCTGTCTTACCCTGGATGTCACCTTCCGAGGAGACCGCCGCACAGCTACTGAGTGCAGCCGGCTGTCCCGAGTCCCCTGGATGTGCCTGCCCACCCGCTTTGGGCTGGCACCGCTGGTTTGCTCAGGCACTTTGTGTCTTTCCCACCTGGGCTGGACTTGCGCTTGGCTGGTGGGAACGGCGGGCGTGGAAGATGCCCGTGTTCCTATGGGAAGGCAGGCTGTGGTGTTTGTCTTCCTTGAACACCACTTTAAAGGTAGCTGGCAAGGAATGCACGCTCTTTCAAGATCATAGTCTTGTAGTATTTTTATGGACACTTTGAAAGGCAAAAGAGCGTTCAACTGGGTTAGCGGGCAAATAAATGTATGTGGCCCTGGGGCCTTGTGCGCTGTTTGAGGGTTGTGCTAACATACCTTTCAGACAAAACCAGAAGGATGAGATAGTCAGTAGTCACATTTCTCTTCCTTCTGTGACTTGTTGCAGAGCCTGGAGTGAAAAATGAAACGCTTGTGCTTCAGACCACTCTACAGAATGCGGACACATACTTCATCTTAGTATCTTTCCTTGCAGTTGATGTTAATGGAAGTAACCTTTTTCGCCACACGTTTTTCTTGCTCACAGGCTTCTGTGTGACCTTGTAGTGAAGTCATAAAAGCTTGAATCTTTGCTATCGCAATCCTTGCCATAGCAACATGCGTCATAGCCGTATAATTATTTATTTAATGGGTTTAATTATGAAAACTGGGAAAGGCACTTATGAAAACTGGATCAGGTAGGGGAAAAAAAAAAGCACTAGTTTTAAAGTAAAAAAAAAAAAAAAAACCAAAAAACCAAAAAAACCCAAACCAAAACCCCAAACAAAACAAAACCACCACTTTCACAATAACCTGAGACAGAAATAAGTTAAGTACTGGAGCCTTTGTTTTAAACTACTTTCTTCCCTGCTTGCCTTTTCCTCCTTTTCAATTGTTTTTTTGTTTGCTGTGCAAGAACTGTGCAGCTGCTTCAGTGATTCCCCCCTCCATTTGCAGACCTATAAATACACTTCCTTTGTCATGTTGTTTCCTAAGAGCTTTGCTTCTAGACAGCTTTGCTATTTAAAATTTTTTGTCTTTGAATTTCATACGATCATGTAAAAAATAATTAGAAATCCTAAAAACAAATGCTCTTTATTAGTCTTTACATTTCAGATTGTTTACAGCTTTCTCTCCTCATGTTCAGAAATCAATTTTACTATTGACAAACCTTTTCAGAAAAAACTTATCTACAGAAATAAAATTAGAAGTATTTAAGAACATATAGACACTAGCACATGCTTAGAATAGAGAAACTATGTATTTTTTTTAACCGTGAGTGCTATGCTCTGGAAGATTTCTTCATTTATTATCAGTGTATACACCAAAAGTTACATGATCTCCAGCATCTTACAGTAGTATCCTGGTGGAATGATCTCTGATTAATAGTTGTTCCTTTTCCTTAATTCATGAGGGAAGAATGAAATGAGACAAATAACTTTATTGATTCCGTTTCAGACTTACACATTGTGAATCTTTCAATTTAAATCAATAGATACCTCAGCAACTATAGCAGAAAAATACCGGGACTCCTGGCAGAGATGCCCTTCCCAGTGTCTCTGCCTTCAGACTGCACTGGAGACTTGAATGAGAGCGGGAGCAAGTGGAGTGCGAACATCAGAGCAGGTCTTGGCCGTTTAGAATTTTATAGACGGTTCTTGCTACAAGTACATTAAAGGCTGGTTGCGTAATATGACTTGGTGATAGAGCAGTGAATCCAGGATGGGGCTAGAATTTCAAATTTGTGAACTTTTGGCATGGAGGGAAGGGTGGGGTTTTGGAAGGAATTTCATTAGTTGGATCGTGATATAAAATGCAAAGACTTTTGACTGAATAACTCAAAAACTCACTTGGAAGAAGTTTTCTGTTGAAGTTATTACTTGACTCAGAAGCCTTCATTAGTGGATATTCCTGCTCGGGCCTGATGCATGGAAGCAGAATTTCCTTTTTTGTTGTGTTTGTTTGGGTTTTTTTTTTTTGCAATGCTGAAATGTGAAACCTTTCCTGTTGGCATGCTGACTGACTTAACCGCTTCTTTGGTAGTCTCTTTCTCTTTGTGTAGGAAGAGGAGACATCCACTCCTCTACTGTCTGCAGTGAGCTTTGCAGGACATAATATTTTTTCCTTGGAAAATTACTTCTTTGCTTTTTATTCCACAGATGTGATGCAAGGCTCTGATAGGACCCACAGAGTGATAACAGTATGTTGGGAGAAAAGTCTTATGTTAACTGTTCCATCTGTTTCATTGCTGTTGTATCTTTTTGGCTATCTATGAACTGCATTTTGGAATTGCAGTGCTTATGAGAGAGTGCCTTAGTCTTGGGAATTGTCTTGTGACATTCTTCATAAGAGGAATCAGCAAAACCCTTTTGGGTTAAAAACAGGCCAAAAAAAAAAAAAATGTAGTTCTAAAAGTAGACTGTGGGCTGGTGAATGCTCATTGGTCGAAATGCCATGTGAATGATGGATGTACTGTTTAATGTGTGGCTGCCAACCACCTGAGGGCCACTTCATTTGTCCCTTGGGCTACAATAGTGGAGCCTCAGAAGTACAGTTCTGGAGCTTTGTGAGGTTCCCAGATAGACTTGGTGGTGGTCCAGCAAAGCATACTTTTATATTCCTAATTAATCTTTACCCTGCATTGAATCCAAGCATAAATTTAACATTCACAATATTACTCTGTAAGTTTTGCTAGGCCTTCAAAGAAAAAAAGCCATACCAAGTTAAAAGTACTAATGCAAAGGTATGCAGAAGTGTGTACAAACTTGTAATGTGTGTGTCTCTCTCTGCAGCTGTTTTGACTTAAATGAATACTGTCTCCCTTAGTCAAACATCCAAAACTTGGAGGAAACTTGAAGTGGAAAGTCTTCAATTAAAAATAACAGGAGAGCTCCCTTTTGAAATCACTACACTATACTGTCAAACTGGATAAGCAAGAGCTATCTAAGGTCTTTCTCAGCAACAGTGACAATACCCACAACATGCTGTGGAACTCAGGACATCTTGTTGGTGGCTGGCTGGAATCTCCAGCAGATGCTTCTCTATTAGGTTGAACTTACCAGAGCTCAAAAATTTGTTACTTGGTCTAGTGCATTCGGAAGGGCAGGTGGAGTTCTGACAGTGTCGTTTCTTCGTAAGCTTCTCCTCACTTTTCTGGAGCAAATGGGTCCTTCTACAAGTCTGTCCCCACCCAGAGTTTATAGTTGCTGTGGGGGAGTGTGTGTATGTATTTTTTTGTGTGCAGCAGAAATATAGCACATCCACAGTGGAGCTTTTTGCTATCTTGTTGAATGACATTTTAAGAAAAGATGGGTTTGTAGAACAAGATATGCAGAGGGACTTCTTTCTCCTTTGTTGCTTATCTCTGCTGGGTTCCTCTTCTCTTGACTTGATGAATGTTTCTCCTTCAGACAGATGCTTTTGTTCATATTTTGGTCTCTCAGTATAGAAACTTGGAGA